>NC_138889.1:19024075-19263551 GCF_965194825.1 Balaenoptera physalus | reverse complement strand
GGTCCAAATCTGTGTGGAGGCTGGGGAGGGAAGGGCCTCTTTTAGAGGGTAGTGCTTATCTGGTTGCCCTGCTCTAGCCCTTGGGCAGCACCTTCAGTGTGAATTTTATGTGGATGGTGGCCTTTCCTGTGCTGCTGGCATTGTCCTCCATGTGATTGTGATGTTTTGCCTGCAGGCGTTTCTAGTCTGCATGGCAGCACAGCTTGAGGCATAAGGAAACAGATACAGATCAGGTGCAGCTCCCATGGGAGACCCGATTACTCTCAGGAGCCTAGACCACGACTGCTGCTACTTCCTTCACCTGGAGATTCAGGGGGTCCCCTTTCCCTGGCAGGTAAACTGGCAGCGTGATCATAATCTTCCACATTCAGCAGGCTATGTGTTTGTCTGATGGTTGTAGGACTCTTTATGCTTGTGGCTTTGACTTTTTTTTTTTTTTTTTTTCCTCCTGGGTAATCAAAACGTGTGTTCCTGGCCTCAACCTGGGGGTCATAGCAAAATAAGTTGATTTCTCAGTCCACTTTCTTTGCAGCATTGCATACTTCTACATTGCTAGAAAGCTCTATTTCCGTGTGTCTTTACCATGTCTCTGGAGCAACTCGTTTGCCTTTGCACATTCATTTTAGGAAATTGCTTATTTAATGTGTTTAAATGCGGTGGAAACCTGTAACTTTTGTTTATGAAATTTTCCTTAAAAGACCTCCAGAGACCTTCTACACCCATATATCTGAACGAGGTATGCATAGCCATTTTGTAAATACAGGCCCCTGAGTTTTAAGTGTCTTTCTGCTATATGGTTCTAAACAGGGCTCCAGATCTAATAAATTTGTTATAATGTGAGAGCCGTAGATCTGGTAAATCCTCTTAGCGCCCTTGGGTTTAACTACCACTTGGTCCTGGACGTGGTAATCAGCTAGAGACCCCCTGTCCAACGAGAGTATTTAATGAATACTCTGTGTCATTGCTTGGCCATCAGTTGGCAATCTTCATGGTGACCAAATATCAAAAGTAGGTATCATGGAACGTCACTACAGAAAACCCCTTCTCAGTTGTCCTTAAAACCATACTTGAAGGCTCCAGAATAATTGCGTTATTAGTTGATAATCATTTCAAGAATATTCAGGAAAAAAAGAAATAATAACAAGCAGTAACAAATAATTGACTTGTTTAAGAAAGGAATCGTTTCCAGAGTATTTTCCCAAAGAAAAAATTTCCTCTCCTGGAAAACTTCTTGTCCCAATGCTAAATTATTTTCTGAGTCACTGAATTTATATTTCTGCCTCTGATTTACCTCAATTCCAAAGTATAGTTTGTTTTAATGAAATGATCCCATTTCAATGTTATTGAATACTGGTGTGGAGCTTGTGTGGGCTAAATGAGAATGAAGGGGAAATGTTCGGAAAGGAAAAAAGGGAAAAGAAAGCAATGTATACTTATATTTCTTCTCTGCTTCACTCCGTAAATAATTTTGCCACTGGCTTCGGAGCAACTGGATTTGAAAGCTGATGGCTGAGGCTGACTAACAGGTGTGACTGTTGTTTGAGCTATGGATTCCTTTCCAGGAATGATCTAGACAGGAATGTCCTTAAGAGCCAGCTTCTCAGCAGTTAGGAAAATGGCCTTTTTTACTATGGAGGAAAGAATATGGGTATTTCTGTCATAACCCCTAGATGAAAGAGTTAGATGATGTGTAAGGTTAAATATAGGTGTTAAAAAGGTTTCAGAAATGGCTGTCTTTTGCTAGTTGAAAAACAAATGTGTACTATGGGCAATGTAGTTTGTGGAGAATTGAAACAACTTTCAGTAAAGTTAATGAGTTCATTTTAATTTGAGAAATATTTGGCCCTGGTATTCAAAATAACAACATCAGGTTTCCTTCCTTTTGTTTCTCTAGAAAATATAGAGAAACACTAAAAAAACAAACAAAAAAAAACCTACTGAAATCTTGGGATTCAATTTTCCTTTTATAAAAAAATGAAAACAACTTTAGCCTCCAGATGGAAAGGTGAAAATAGACAATTAGAAATAAGTCCATTTTTGCAAACTTGATTTTTGACAACATTGTAACCCAGTGGGGATAAGATGGACTTTTAGTAAATGGTCCTCAGTTCTTCATATAAAAATTAGTTTTGGACTGTTACATTATAAACAAATGTAATGAAAGGCTTAAGTGTAAAAAAGCAAAATTTAAAACTTTTGAGACACTTCATTGGGGAGTCTCTATCCTTAGGGCAGAGGGGAACTTTCTTAAATCAGAGACAAAAGCACAGTCCATAAAAGAAAAGATTGATAACTTAAATTACATTAAAATTAAGAATTTCTCTTCATCAAAAGGTACCACAGGAAAAATGAAAATATCAACAAACTGAGAGAAAATATTTACAATACATATAACTGGTAACATATTAGTATCTAGGACAAACCTCCGGTTTCATCTGGCATGATTAACATATTGGGCCCAATAATTCTTTGTTGTGGAGGCTCAACTTATTAGATGCCAGTAACTCTCCCCTGCCAAGTTGTAGGACCATTAAAAATGTCTCCAGACATTGTTAAATGTTTCCTAAGGGGCAAATTCTCCTCCAGCTGTGAATCACAGATCTAAACTAAGTGAAAAATGAAATAAGTCAGACAAAGACAAATACTGTACGTCAGGGGTCCCCAACCGTTCGCAGCCTGTTAGGAACCCGGCTACGGCAGGAGATGAGTGGCAGGCAAGCGAGTGAAGCTTCATCTGCTCCCCATTGCTCCCCATCACTCGCATTACCGCCTGAACCAACCCCACCCCCGTCTGTGGAAAAATTGTCTTCCATAAAACCAGTCCCCGGTGCCAAAAAGGTTGGGGACCAATGCTTTACATTATCACTTATATGTGGAATCTAAAAAATAAAACGAATATAACAAAACAGAAACAGATTCAGATATAGAGAACAAACTAGTGGTTACTAGTGGGGAGAGTGAAGAGAAGAGGGGCAAAAAAGGGGATTAAGAGATACAAACTACTATGTATAAAATAAATAAGCAACAAGGATATATTGTACAGCACAGGGAAATATAGCCATTATTTAGTAATAACTTTAAATGGAGTACAATCTATTAAAATATTGAATCACTATGTTGTAAACCTGAAACTAACACAGTATTGTAAATCAACTATACTTCAGTTAAAAATAAAGACATCTCAAGATGATTTTAGTCCTTTTCTAGGTATGGAAAGATGCAAGTCTGGGCTCACTGAAATTATTCCTCTGATATGCATCTTAACTATCTAGGGCCAGTACCCTGTTTTCCTCCATCCTGAATTCCCCTCAGGGCACACCAGCGGGGGCTATAGTGGCTGATGGCTTTATGGCTGCAACATCCTTTGTTTACTGAAATGGCAGGTGGGACCTTCTTTTTCCACATGTGTCAAAGCTGGGGCCTTGCTACAGAAACCAAAAACATGACTTAGGATAAAAACCAGAAAGCCACCCAGGAAAAGCAAATAGAAACTTGTATAATGCAGCAAGTACTGGGACATAAATTGGGACTTCAGGTGACTTAAATTTTTTTTCACTCAGGACCACCACTGAAGGAAAATATCCTCCTCAAAATATCAGGATTTGAAACAATAGATGAGGCAAAAGTAACTTATACAATTTTGCCTTTAGAAATGCAAATTTTTTAGTGATCTGATACTTGACTCTGGTAGGAAAAATAATATTTTTAGAGGAAGTGATAGCTAACAGTACTGAGCACTTACAGCCTAGGTGGTGTTCTGAGTGCTTTGCATATATGAACTCATTTTATCCTCACAAGTACTATTATTATTTACTACCTGCTTCACAGATAAGAAAACCACCACAGAAAGGTTAATTTGCCCAAAGTCTCTCTACTAATAAAGGTAGAGCCAGGATTCTAAGCTAAGCAGTCTAGCTCTCTTTCTGTAGCCTGGGTAAAGGATAAGATTCTGGCTTAGGGAAACCCAGTCTGGGAAAGATGAATAATTAGAGAAGAAACAGCCTCTAAAGACTTCTCTGAGGAGGTGCTATTTGAGTTGAGAAAGACAGGGAAGGCTGAGAGGAAGACAGTGGGAGTCCAGGCACTCAGAAGACCAGGTATAGTTGGGGTAAGCACAGGTCCCAGTTTGCCTGGTGCAATTCTGATTTACCCCTATTTTCCCCACATGATTATTAGTAGCTCCACCTTCCTCAAACTTCCAGGTTTGGATGATAAATTATGTGTTCACCCTCCTTATGGAGCATTTTATCCTGAACTTAATTTAAGCAATGATCCTAGAGAATTTTACCATAGTATTTCCCAAAGTCTTTCAGACTATCTATGTCTGATAAGCATGCATCATTCACGAGAATTTGCTTCATTTCTAAAGAACACAGCCAGAGGGAATAGAGGGTACCCTAGAGTGAATGAATTCCCTGCCTTGAGTCCCATGCCCTTAAGGGACTGTAGCTTTTTCACTTTTGTAAGCCAACCTCTACTGGCACTTAAGGCCTAGGTGCCTCAAGGCCATCCCTGAAGAGATGGAGCTTTGTGGAGTTGCGGGGAGTGGGGGGGGGGGGGGGGCGGGGCGGGCAGGTAATAATTGATGGTCTCTGCCTGAGGGGTAAAAGCTAAGGGCAGAAGTTGAATGGGGCTTTCGTCTCCCGTTGGAGGAAGAGTTTAGAATTTCAGACCTGAGGAGACAGAGGTAAGAACTCTGAAGCTCTGAAACAATTGTATTTATTGTCTCTTAGAATTCTCCAGAGTAATCCATAGCAAGCAACTTAAAACCAAAGGAATGGGGTGCTGAATAGACTGTCTGGAATCCAACCATTTTTTGTGAGGAGCTGCAGCCCTATAGAATGGGTGACAGTGTCTTTTGGGAGTACAGGTAAGTATTGCATTACTGGGGCCAGCAGATTAGAGTTGGTTTCTGCAAATCAAGGAGCTCTAGTACCAAGGAGTTAAAAAGCTTTGGGAAAGTATCTCAGCTTAAAATTGTTAGTCATGTTATTTGAAGTAGAGGATTCTCAACTTTTGTTCCTTCAGCTTTATGAAAAGATGAGCAGTGACCCCAATGACTATTATTTTATGCTAAATCTCATTATTTCATTGGCAAGACAGAGAATGGGCTGAGGGCAAACCAACACTATGACTTGTTTCTGAATGAGCTGGTTCTGAGCTCATCTGATGAACATGAAAATATTGACATTATGAACTGACACTTGAATGTTTTGATTTTTACAAATGCTAAATATGCATTGTTCAAACTGGATAGGGTAGTTAAAGAGCCCCTATTCCATCAGCCTGTGGACATTACCAAATAAGCCTACACCTTCAGAGCAAATTCTAGAGATTCCCTGAGGGAGATTTCTTGAAGCAAAAGTTTGTTAAAGTGACATTTTTGTTTACTTTCTTGGTTAGCAGTATTTAGCCATACTAGAAACGCTATGATATATCTTTTGCCTTTTCCATCCATGTACACATGTCAGTTTGGAATCTCTCTATTGGTAAAAACAAAAAATCTGAACCATTCAATGATGTAAGATATCATCTTTGTCTTAAACTAAGCTACTAGAGCTGATTTTCTCTTTTAAAAGTGACAGATTAAAAATAGTTTTATTTTTCTCATAAAAGAATTTATATTTTAAAAATTTCTTTCTTATAGTTCTTATCTATTTTTACTTTAAGATTAAAAAATAAATAATAATCATTGTTATTTTTATGCTTATGTTCAGTCCACAGCAAGTGATACTCATTTTCCTTCTATATTACTGATACGGTGTTGACTTTTTTTTTTTTTTTTTTTTTTTAAACCTTTGTGGTGTTCTTTCTTTCTTTATTTATTTATGGCTGTGTTGGGTCTTCATTTCTGTGTGAGGGCTTTCTCCAGTTGCGGCAAGCGGGAGCCACTCTTCATCGCGGTGCGCGGGCCTCTCATTATCGCGGCCTCTCTTGTTGCGGAGCACAGGCTCCAGACGCGCAGGCTCAGTAGTTGTGGCTCACGGGCCTAGTTGCTCCGCGGCATGTGGGATCTTCCCAGACCAGGGCGCGAACCCGTGTCCCCTGCATTGGCAGGCAGATTCTCAACCACTGCGCCACCAGGGAAGCCCCAGTGTTGACTTTTAAAATAAACCTAAAAAAGTGAATCAATCAAGAGTACTGCTTCTGATGTGGAGGAATAAAATCTTAAAAAACCTATCCTCCAACAGATAACAATTATAAACTCTGGACAAAATAAAAACAACTACTTGAAGTGTCTGAAGATTGAACATAGTTTTTAAAAGGGAATCAAAATGTGAAAGAAAGTTCTGAGAAGGGGCATGTGCCCCACTTTTGCAGCATTACTCAGACAACAGGCCACAATGTCAGCATGACACAGAGTGGTTGAAGCACTTACAGAAAACCAACCAGGTTTCTGGACTGATAAACCATAAACTAGAGCTTGGGATATTTAAATACAGCCACTCGAGTGAGAAAGGGAATTGTGAAAAGGAGATAAGTAGAGAAGAGGATCCCTGAGTTCTTGTGTAGACTCTGCCCAAGTCTCTGGCTGACTCTTATACCATAGACACAAAGCACCTCAGAAAGGACAAAAGAAATCATCTGAGCTTTGAGTTGTTACCCACCTTAGAAGAAATAGTTTGCAGTTTGAATATAACCAAATTAATTTGCTGCTGAAACAAAAACATCAACACACACACACACACACGCACACCTCTCTCTCCTTTAGATATAACAGAATCCAGTCTCAACAAAATAACATAATGTGCAACATACAATAAAAAATTACTCAATATATAAAGACCCAGGAAAATGTGACTCATTCTCAAGAGAAAAGACAATCAATAGGCCAGATCAAGATGTTGGAATTATCAGATAAAAACATTAAAGTGTCTAGAACTACCATATGACCCAGCAATCCCACTCCTGGGCATATACCTAGAGAAAACCATAATTCGAAAAGATGCGTGCACCCCAATGTTCATTGCAGCACTATTTACAATAGCCAAGACATGGAAGCAACCTAAATGTCCACCAACAGAGGAATTGATAAAGAAATGTGGTACATATATACAATGGAATACTACTCAGCCATATAAAAGAATGAAATAACGCCATTTGCAGCAACATGGATGGACCTAGAGATTGTCATACTGAGTGAAGTAAGTCAGACAGAGAAAGAAAAATATCATGTGATATTGCTTATATGTGGAATTTGGAAAAAAAGGGTACAAATGAACTTATTTACAAAACAAGTAGAGTCATGGAGACTCTACTTTTACTTCATATATATTAGTGTGTACATGTCAATCCCAATCTCCCAATTTATCCCTCCTCCCCCTTATCCCCTGACATGGTTGCCAGGGGATAAGGGGGAGGAGGGATAAATTGGGAGATTGGGATTGACATATACACACTAAAATATATAAAATAGATAACTAGTAAGAACCTGCTGTATAGCACAGGGAACTCTACTCAATACTCTGTAATGGCCTATATGGGAAAAGAATCTGGAAAAAAAAAAAAAGAGTGGATATATGTATATGCATAACTGATTCACTTTGCTGTACACCTGAAACTAAAACATTGTAAATCAACTATACTCCAATAAAAATTTTTAAAAAATTAAAGTGTCTATGGTAACTATGCTTGATGAAGTAAAGGAAAACATACATTAATAAATGAAAAAGTGGAAAACCTCAACACATAATTAGAAAATACAAACAAGAACCAAATGAAAAATTTAGAACTTAAAACATTCAGTATTTGAAATAAAGTAATTGAACTGGCTTTATAACAGGCTACATATTTTTATGTAAAGGAAAAACTATAATATTTTCGCATGGTGTATATACAACAGAATACATAAGACAATAGCAGGGGCTAGTAAATTGAACTAAGTGATTGCAAGATTACTACATTTCATGGGAAGGTACAGTCCTAATGCTAAAAGTAGACTGTGAAAAGTTAAGAATGAATATTTTAATCCCTAGTGTAACCACTAAGAAAATTATGTAAGAGACATAGCTAAAAAGTCAATAGGTAATCTTAAATGGGAGTTTAAAAAAATCAAAAAGGAGGAACAAAAAAACCAGAAAAATACAGAAAACAAATCATAAAATGGGAGACCTAAATCCAACCATATCAATAATTACTTTAAATGGATCAAACATTCCAATCAAAAGGCACAAATTAACAAAATAAAAGCAAGACCCAACTATGTTATATACAAGGGATGCACTTTAAATATAAAAACACATGTAAATGGATTGGAAAAAAGGGGTGGAAAATGAACTGAATGTTTCTGTCCCCCTAAAATTCATATGTTGAAATCTTAACCCCCAATGTGATGGTATTAGGAAATGGGGCCTCTGGGAAAGTAATTAAGTCATGGGGGTAGAGCCCTCATGAATGAAATTAGTGCCCTTATAAAAGAGGCCCTAGAGAGCTTTCTAGTCCTCTTTCTACCATATAAGGATACCAGAGTAGTTGGTATTCTGCCACCCAGAAGAGGGCCTTCACCAGAACTTGACCATGGTGGCACCCTGATCTTGGACATCGATCCTCTAGAACTGTGAGAAATAAGTTTCTGTTATGTATAAACCACCTAGTCTTTGGTATTCTGTTTTAGCAACCCAAAATGATAAAGACATAGTGCAAAATAACCATAGGAAGGCTGGAGTGGCTATTAATATCAGACAAAATAGATCTCATTACACAGAGGGTCATTTTATACTGATGAAAGCATCAACTCATCAGGAAGCCATAATAATCATAAATGTGTATGCATGTAATAACAGAGCTTCAAAAATACATGAAGCAAAAATTGAAAGAATAAAATGGAGAAACAGGCAATTCTACAATAGTGGCAGGAGATTTTAACACCTTTCTGGAAGGGGTAGAACAAGAGACCACCCCCCCAAAAAAAAGTCAGTAAAAATATAATCTGAACATACTGTCAACCACCCTGATCTAATTGATATTCACAGAATGCTACATCCAACAATGACAATATACAGTCCTTTCGAGTGTACATGGTGCTTTCACAATAATAAATCATATGCTATGCCATAAAACATCTCTCAATCAGAGTGAAATTATTGAAATCACATGTATGTATGTTCTTTGACCAAAACAAGATTAAACTGGAAATCAAAAGCAATACAAAGTTTAGAAAACATCCAAAAATTTAAAACAAACAACTCATTTCTAAATAATACATGGCTCAGGAAAGAAATCGCAAGAGAAATTAGAAAATATTTAAAACTGAAAAATAGTAAATATACAACATATCAGAATTTGTGCAGTGTCACTTATGCAGTGCCTAGAGGAAATGTATGGTTTTAAGTGCTTATGTTAGACAAAGAAGAAAGGTCTTAAATCAATGACCTACTGTTCCACTGTAAGACAATAAACAAAGAAGAGCAAAGTAAAAAAGTAAGTGTAAGGAAGGAAATAATAAAGATAAGAGGATAAGACAATGAAATAGAAAACAGATGAAAGAAAATAACAAAGCCAAAATCTGGCTCATTGATACATACTTTAGAAAACTGATAACCTCCTATGTTATCAACTGAATTGTGTTCCCTCAAAATTTACACACTGAGGCTCTAATCCCTAATGTGACTATATTTGAAGATAGGGCGTTGAAGGAGATAATTAAGATAAATGAAGTCATAAGAGTGGGGCCCTAATCCTATAGGACCGGTATCCTTATAAGAAGAGGAGGAGACACCAATGATGTATGTGTACAAATTCACATATGTCTTGTGAAGGCATAGCAAGAAGGAAGCAATCTATAAGCCAAAGAGTGAGGCCTCAGGAGAAACAAACTAGGCATACCTTGATCTTGTACTTCCAGATTACAGAAATATGAGAAAATAAATTTCTGTTGTTTAAGCCACCCAGTCTGTAGTATTTTGTTATGGCAGCCCTACAAGGGCTATATAGGGACAGTGAGAAACTGGCCATCTGCAATCCAGGAAGTGAGCACCAGGAATCAATCACTTTGATCTTGGATTTCCCAGCCTCCAGAATTGTGGGAAATAAATTTCTACTGTTTAAGCCACCAAGTCCCTGCTATTTTTATTATGAGAAATAATAAAAATAGCCTAAGCTGACTAAGACAGATGGGAAGATTCAATAATTGTTATGTTGTTAATTTTGTCCAAATTGATCCACAGATTCAACATAATTTCATCAAAATCTCAGCAGGTTTTTTTGTAGAAATTGATAAGCTGATTCTAAAGCTTGTACAGGCATACCTCATTTTATTGCACTTCGTTTTATTGTGCTTTGCAGATACTGTGTTTTAATACAAACTGAGTTTGTGGCAACCCTGCATCCAGAAAATCTATTGACACCATTTTTCCAACAGCCTTTGCTCACTTCATCTCTCTGTATCACATTTTGGTAATTCTCATAATATTGCAAATTTTTCATTATTATTATATTTGTTATGGTGATCTCTGATCAGTGATCTTTGATGTTACCATTGCAAAAAGATTACACTCACTAAAGGTTCAAATGATGGTTAGCAATTTTTTTTAGCAATTAAGAATTTTAAAATTAAAGTGTATAAATTGTTTTTTTAGACATAATGCTACTGCACACTTAATAGACTACAGTAGAGTGTAAACATAACTTGCATATGCACTAGGAAACCAAAAAATTCATGTGATTTTCTTTATTATGATAGTCACTTTGTTGCAGTTGTCTGGAACCAAACCCACATATCTCTGAGGTATGTCTGTATAGAAATGTGGAGGAGCTAGAATAACTAATATAATCTTGAAAAAGAATTGGAGACCTTATACTGTATAATTTCAGGTCATGTGGTGTTGGCAAAAGGATATGCAGTGGCTCTCCCAGGGACAATTTTGTCCCCTAGGAGACATTTGGCAATGTGTGGAGACATTTTTGGTTGTCACAATTAGGGGATGGGTACTACAGGCATCTTATGAGTAGAGGTCAGGGACACTGCTAAATATCCTATAATGCACAGGAAAAACTTCCCCACAACAAATAATTATTTGGCTCAAGATGTCAATAGTGCTGAAATTGAGAAACCTTATGGTAGACAAATATATCAACGCAACAGCATAAGAGAGTCCAGAAACAAATTCACAGAGTCAATTGATTTTCAGAAAAGTGCTGATGCAATTCACTGGGAAAAGAAAAGTCTTTTCAATAAATGGTGATAAACAATGGATATTTGTATAGAAAAAATGAACCTTGACTTTAATTTTATATACAACAACTAATTCCACATCAGCCAAAGATCTAAATGTAATACTAAAATTTTAATGCTTCTAGAGACAAGACAACATAAGGGAATATCTTTTCTACCTAGATATAGGCAAAAATTTGTTTGACAGAACAAAGTACATTAAACATAAAAGAAGAAATTGATAAATTGACTTTATCAAAATGAAAAATTTCTGCTCCTCAAAAAACTGTTAAGAAAATGAAAAGGTAAGCCACAGACTGGGAGAACATATTTGCAATACATATATCTTACAAGATTATTCATAACCTGATGTATAAAGAATGCCTACAAATCATTAAGAAAAAGACAGCTCATTTTTAAAAGGGCAAAACACTTGAACAGATACTTTACAATAAGATATATGAATGTCCAGTATATCATTAGTCACCAGGGAAATGCAAATTAAAACTACAATGTGATATTACTACACACCCACTAGAACGACTAAAATTTAAAGGACTTTATAAAGTGTTGGAAAAGATTTGAAGCAACCCAAACTCACATATAGATACAAAGTGGGAGTACAAAGTGGTAAAACCACTTTGGAAAACTGAGAGTTCCTTATATATTAAACATACACATATCTTAATACCCAGCAATCCATTCCCAGATTTTTACCCAGGAGAAATGAAAAGTGTGCATCCATAAACAGACTTGTACAAGAATGTCCATAGTACCTTTATTCACAATAGTACCAAACTGGAAGTGACTGAAATGTTCATAAACAGGAGACTGGATAAACAAGTTGTGTAATATCCATATGATAAAATATCATTCAGCAATAAAAATCAAAGAATTATTGTTATACATAACAACATATTTGAATTTTGAAAACACTTAATTGTGAAAAAGAAGCCTGGCACAAAAGAGTACATACTGTATATGATTCCAATTATAAGAAATTCTAAAGGCAAAGATGTGTTAAACAGAACAGGAAAAGAACATGAAGGAAATTTTTGGAAATGTATCTTAATTGGGATGTTGGTTACATGAATGTATACACTTTTCAAAATGCATCAGCCTGTACACTTAAGATCTGTGCATTTTAGCATATGTAAATTATTATCTCCATTTTACAGTAACAACAAAGCACAAAAAAGAATTTAAAAGTAAAAGAATTAAAAAGTGAGCTGGCCAAACTGAGGGTGAAAACTAGAATAAAAGCCTTTTAAAAAACCATTTCCATAGGAGTTCCCTGGCGGTCGAGTGGTTAGAACTCCATGCAGGAGGCACAGGTTCAATCCCTGGTCAGAGAACTAAGATTCCTGCATGCCATGCAGCGTGGCCAAAAACAAACAAAAAACAAAAACAAAAACAAAACCTGTTTCCAAAAATCACATGATCATATCAATAGATGCAGAAAAGGCATCTGACAAAATCCAACATTCATTAATGATAAAAACTGTCAGTAAACTAGGAATAGAAGGAAACTTCCTCAACTTGATAAAGATTATCTACAAAAAACTTACAGTTAACATCATACCAAGTGGTGAGAAACTCTAAACTTTCCCAACAAAATCATGTAGAAGGCAAGGATGTTCTCTGTCACCATTCCTTTCAACAACATACTGGAAGATCTAGCTAATGCAATAAGACAAGAAAAGGAAATAAATGTATATAGATTGCAAAGGAAGAAATAAATCTGACATGATCATCGAAGTAGAAAATCCAAAATAATTGTCAAAAATACCTCCTGGAACTAATGTGTGATTATGGCAAGGTTTCAGGACACTTGGTTAATATACAAAAGTTAATTACTTTCCTATATACCAGCAGTGAACAAGTGGAAGTAGAAGTTATAAGCACAATACTATTTATATTAGCACTCCCTCCCTCCCAAATTAAATACTTAGGTATAAATCTAACAAAATATGTACTAGATTTACATGAGGAAAAATTACAAAACTCTGATGAATTAAATCAAAGAAGATCTAAATAAATGTTGAGATAGTCCATGCTTGTAGAGAGGAATAGTAAATATTGTCAAGATGTCAGTTATCTCCAATTTGATCTATAGGTTCAATGGAATCCCAATCAAAATCCCAGCAAGTTATTTTGTGAATATCAACAAACTGATTATAAAGTTTATGTGGAGAGGCAAAAATTCCCCAAATAGCCAATACAATATTGAAAAAGAAAAAGTTGGAAGACTGACACTACCCAACATTAAGACTTAAAATATAAAGCTACAGTAATGAAGACAGTGTAGATTCAGAAAAAGAATAGACAAATAGATCAATGGAATAAAATAGAGAGTGCAGAAAAAAACCCACATAAATATAGTCAACTGATCTTTGACAAAGGAGCAAAGGCCATACAATGGAGCAAACGTTCTCTTTTCAATAAATAGTGCTGGAACAACTGGACATCCACATGCAAAGAAAAAAAACATCCTAACACATGCCATACACTCTTCACAAAAATATACCAAAAATGGGTCACAGTCCTAAATGTAAAACATAAAACTATAAAACTCCTATACAATAACATAGGAGAAAACACAGGTGACCTTGGGTACTTTTTAGATACAACATCAAAGTCACAGTTCATGAAAGAAATAATTGATAAACTGGACTTCATTAAAATTAAAACTGTTCTGTGAAAGACAATGTGAAGAGAAAGAGAAGATAAGCCACAAACTTGGAGAAAATATTTGCAGAATACACATCTAATAAAGGACTGTTATCCAAAATATGCAAAGAAATATTAAAACCCAACAATAAGAAAACAAACAACCTGACTAAAAATGGGCCAGAGACCTTAACAGAAACCTCATCAGAGATACACAGATGACAAATAGGCATATGAAAACCTGCTCCACTTCATATGTCATCAGGGAAATGCAAATTAAAACAACAATGAGGTGCAGTACCTACCTATTAGAATGGTCAGAATCCAGAATACTGGATCAAGATGGCAGAGTAGGAGGATGCAAAGCTCACCTCCCCCACAAACATATCAAAATATATCTATATGTGGAGCATCTCTTGCTGCAAATAACATGGAGACTGGCAGAAAAGCTCTTCTACAACCAAGGCTATAAAGAAAGATCCACATGTAGTCGGGTAGAAAGGGAGAAGAAGCAATTGGGTCAGGAACCACACTCCTAGCATGGGGACACAGAGGAAGAGGGGAATATCATGGGCTTGGTGATCCTCCCTGGGGAGTGAGGGGTTCAAGTCACATTTTGGGCAACTCAGCCCTGGGGTCCAACAGCGGGAAGACAAGTCCCCATAGCTGGTTTGAAAACCAATGGAACTTACAGGAAGGCTGTAAGAAACCAAGACTCTGCTGTTTGGGAGTGCACACATGCACACTTGCTTACCCCCAGGAAGAGCATGGAGGCAGCAGGTTGAAAATTGCCTGGGCTCTGACCAGTTTGCTGGGACCACCCCAGCATGCAACCCAGTCCATATCAGGCACCTGCTCTGGCCCCTCTTGCTCTGGCTCTGCTAGTGTGGAGGTGCTGTTGCCAAGGAGAGTGTGCACACTTAAAGGGAATGGAGCTGGCTCAGACCCAACCCTCAGGACTTCCACTCCAGTCCCTTGAACCCCACTCCCATCCCTGAGAAGGCAGTGACTGCCATTGAGCAGAGGAGAAGCCCTGGCTTACACATGTCTCAGGCCCTAGCCCTTCCATCTCCAGCCCTACCTCCTACCAAGGTGGTAGTTGCCAGCATACCCTGGGGGAAGATTTAGCCCATGATTGCTTCAGATTCAGCTCTTCCACTAAAGCCACTGGGCACAAGCAGACTGTATAAGGATGCTCCCACACAAGGACACCCCTTCAAGACTGGGATAGGTAACCATTTCACCTAATTTCATAGAGACAGAGAAAGATAAGGAAAATGAGAAGACAATGGAATATGTTTCAATTGAACGAACAAGAACCCTCGCCCCCCAAAAGAACCCTAATGAAATAGAGATAAATATTGAATAATTTACCAAATAAAGAGCTCAAAGTAATAGTAATAAGAATGCTAACTGAACTTGGGAAGAGAATATATGAACACAGTGAGAACTTTAACAAGGAACTAAAAAATATAAAAAATAAACAGCTGAAGAATACAATAACTAAAATGAAAAATACAGTAAAAGGAATTAACAGCAAACTAGGTGATACAGAAGAATAAATAAGCAATCTGAAAGAGAATAATGGAAATCATCCAATCGGAATAGCAAAAAAAAAAAATTAAAAATGAGGACTTTTAAGGGACCTATGGGACCATATCAAGCATACTAGAATTTGGATGGAGAAGAAAGAAAAGGATAGAAAATGTATTTGATGAAATCATTGCTGAAAACTTCCTGAAGATGAAGAAGGAAACAGATTTCCAGGTACAGGAAGCACAGTGAGTCCCAAACAAGATGAACCCAAACAAACTGACACCAAGATGTACCATAATCAAAATGGCAAAAAGTTAATGATAAAGAGAGAATTTTAAATTCAGCAAGAGAAAAACAAAGAGCCACATACAAGGAACCCTCATAAAGCTATCAGCAGATTTTTCTGCAGAAACTTTGCAGGCCAGAAGGGTGTGGCATGATATATTTAGAGTGCTGGAAGGGAAAAACCTGAACCCAGGATACTCTACCCAGCAAGGTTATCATTCAGAATTGAAGGAGAGGGAAAGAACTTCTCAGACAAGTAAAAACTAAAAGATTCCATCAATACTAAACTGATCTTATAAGGCATGTGAAAAGGTCTTCTTTAAGTGGAAAAAGGCTACAAAAAGAAGTAAGAATTTATAGGAAAGAAAAAATCCCACTAGTAAAGGCAAATATATGGTAAAGGCTGTGGATCGACCACTTAAATAAGCTAGTATGAAGATTGAAAGACAAAAATTGGAAAATCAACTATAAATACAATAAACAGTTAAGGGAAAGACACAAAGATGTAAACCATGACATCAAAAACACAAAACATGGGGGAGGGGAGTAAAAAATATAGATCTTTAGAATGTGTTTGAACTTAAATGACTGCCAGTTTAAAACAAGTGGATATAGTTATCAGTCAAAATACATGAACCTTATGGTAACCACAAATAAAAAACCTTCAAAAGATACACCAAAACTAGGGGAAAAGGAACATAAGCATAGTGCTAATGAAAATTGTCACGCCGCAAGGAAAAAGACTAAAAAAGAAAATAACAGAAGAACTACAAAAACAACCAGAAAAAAAGTAATAAAATGGCAATAAGTACATACCTGTCAGTAATCACTTTGAATGTCAATGAACTAAATGCTCCAATCAAAAGACAAAGGGTGAGAGACATTAGGAACCAAGATGGCAGAGTAGACGGACGTGCTCCCACTCCCTCTTGCAAGAACACCAGAATCACAACTAGCTGCTGGACAATCATCGACAGGAAGACACTGGAACTCACCAAAAAAGACACTCTACATCCAAAGACAAAGGAGAAGCCACAATGAGATGGTAGGAGGGGCGCAATCACAGTAAAAGCAAATGCCATAACTGCTGGGTGGGTGACTCACAGACTGGAGAACACTTATACCACAGAAATCCAACCACTGGATGAAGGTTCTGAGCCCCACGTCAGGTTCCCAACCTGGGGGTCCAGCAACGGGAGGAGGAATTCCTAGAGAATCAGACTTTGAAGGCTAGTGGGATTTGATTGCAGGACTTCGACAGGACAGGGGGAAACAGAGACTCCACTCTTGGAGGCCACACACAAAGTAGTGTGCACATTGGGACCCAGGGGAAGGAGCACTGACCCCAGGGGAGACTGAACCAGACCTACCTGCTAGTGTAGGAGGGTCTCCTGTGGAGGCGGGCAGTGGCTGTGGCTCACTGTGGGGACAAGGACACTGGCAGCAGAAGTTCTGGGAAGTACTGCTTGGTGTGAGCCCTCCCAGAGTCTGTCATTAGCCCCACCAAAGAGCCCAGGTAGGCTCCAGTGTTGGGTTGCCTCAGGCCAAGCAACCAACAGGGAGGGAACCCAGCCCCACCCATCAGCAGTCAAGCAGATTAAAGTTTCACTGAGCTCTGCCCATCAGAGCAACAGTCAGCTCTACCCACCACCAGTCCCTCCCATCAGGAAGCTTGCACAAGCCTCTTAGATAGCCTCATCCACCAGAGGGCAGACATCAGAAGCAAGAAGAACTACAATCCTGCAGCCTGTGGAACAAGAACCACATTCACAGAAAGACAAGATGAAAAGGCAGAGGGCAATGTACCAGATGAAGGAACAAGATAAAACCCCAGAAAAACAACTAAATGAAGTGGGATAGGCAACCTTCCAGATAAAGAATTCAGAATAATGATAGTGAAGATGATCCAGGACCTCAGAAAAAGAATGGAGGCAAAGATCGAGAAAATGCAAGAAATGTTTAACAAAGACCTAGAAGAATTAAAGAACAAACAAACAGAGGTGAACAATACAATAACTGAAATGAAAACTACACTGGAAGGAATCAATAGCAGAATAACTGAGGCAGAAGAACGGATAACTGACCTGGAAGACAGAATGGTGGATAAGAGGGAAGTTTATAGCTATACAAGCCTACCTAAAGAAACAAGAAAAATCTCAAATAAACAATCTAACCTTACACCTAAATGAATTAGAGAAAGAAGAACAAACAAAACCCAAAGTTAATAGAAGGAAAGAAATCATAAAGATCAGAGGAGAAATAAATGAAATAGAAACAAAGAAAACAATAGCAAAGATCAATAAAACTAAAAGCTGGTTCTTTGAGAAGATAAACAAAATTGATGAACCATTAGCCAGACTCATCAAGAAAAAGAGGGAGAGGACTCAAATCAATAAAATTAGAAATGAAAAAGGAGAGGTTACAACAGACACTGCAGAAATACAAACCATCCTAAGAGACTACTACCAGCAACTCTATGCCAATAAAATGGACAACCTGGAAGAAATGGACAAATTCTTAGAAAGGTATAACCTTCCAAGACTGAACCAGGAAGAAATAGAAAATATGAACAGACCAATCACAAGTAATGAAATTGAAACTGTGATTAAAAATCTTCCAACAAACAAAAGTCCAGGACCAGATGGCTTCACAGGTGAATTCTATCAAACATTTAGAGAAGAGCTAACACACATCCTTCTCAAACTCTTCCAAAAAATTGCGGAGGAAGGAACACTCCCAAACTCATTCTATGAGGCCACCATCACCCTGATACCAAAACCAGACAAAGATACTACAAAAAAAGAAAATTACAGATCAATATCACTGATGAATATAGATGCAAAAATCCTCAACAAAATACTAGCAAACAGAATCCAACAACACATTAAAAGGATCATACACCATGATCAAGTAGGATTTATTCCAAGGATGCAAAGATTCTTCAATATACATAAATCAATCAATGTGATAAACCACATTAACAAATTGAAGAATAAAAACCATATGATCATCTCAATAGATGCAGAAAAAGCTTTTGATAAAATTTAACACCCATTTATGATAAAAACTCTCCAGAAAGTGGGCATAAAGGGAACCTACCTCAACATAATAAAGGCCATATACGACAAACCCACAGCAAACATCATTCTCAATGGTGAAAAACTGAAAGCCCTTCCTCTAAGATCAGGAACAAGACAAGGATGTCCACTCTCACCACTATTATTCAACATAGTTTTGGAAGTCCTAGCCACAGCAATCAGAGAAGAAAAAGAAATAAAAGGAATCTAAATTGGAAAAGAAGAAGTAAAACTCTCACTGTTTGCAGATGACATGATACTATACATAGAGAATCCTAAAGATGCCACCAGAAAACTACTAGAGCTAATCAATGAATTGGGTAAAGTTGCGGGATACAAAATTAATGCACAGAAATCTCTTGCATTCCTATACACTAATGATGAAAAATCTGAAAGAGAAATTAAGGAAACACTCCCATTTACCATTGCAACAAAACGAATAAAATACCTAGGAATAAACCTACCTAGGGAGACAAAAGACCTGTATGCAGAAAACTATGACACTGATGAAAGAAATTAAAGATGATACCAACAGATGGAGAGATATACCATGTTCTTGGATTGGAAGAATGAATATTGTGAAAATGACTATACTACCGAAAGCAATCTACAGATTCAATGCAATCCCTATCAAATAACCAATGGCATTTTTTACGGAACTAAAACAAAAAATCTTAAAATTTGTATGGAACCACAAAAGACCCCGAACAGCCAAAGCAGTCTTGAGGGAAAAAAACGGAGCTGGAGGCATCAGACTCCCTGACTTCAGACTATACTACAAAGCTACAGTAATCAAGACAATATGGTACTGGCACAAAAACAGAAACATAGATCAATGGAACAGATAGAAAGCCCAGAGATAAACCCACGCACCTATGGTCAACTAATCTATGACAGAGGAGGCAGGGATATACAATGGAGAAAAGACAGTCTCTTCAATAAGTGGTGCTGGGAAAACTGGACAGCTACATGTAAAAGAATGGAATTAGAACACTCCCTAACACCATACACAAAAATAAACTCAAAATGGATTAGAGGCCTAAATGTAAGACCGGACACTATAAAACTCTTAGAGGAAAATATAGGAAGAACACTCCTTGACATAAATCACAGCAAGATCTTTTTTGATCCAGCTCCTAGAGTAATGGAAATAAAAACAAAAATAAACAAATGGGACCTAATGAAACTTCAAAGCTTTTGCACAGCAAGGGAAACTATAAACAAGATGAAAAGACAACCCTCAGAATGGGAGAAAATATTTGCAAACGAATCAATGGACAAAGGATTAATCTACAAAATATGTAAACAGCTCATGCAACTCAATATTAAAAAAACAAACAACCCAGTCCAAAAATGGGCAGAAGACCTAAATAGACATTTCTCCAAAGAACATATACAGACGGCCAAGAAGCACATGAAAAGCTGCTCAACATCACTAATTATTAGAGAAATGCAAATCAAAACTACAATGAGGTATCACCTCACACCAGTTAGAATGGGCATCATCAGAAAATCTACAAACAGCAAATGCTGGAGAGGGTGTGGAGAAAAGGGAACCCTCTTGCACTGTTGGTGGGAATGTAAATTGATACAGCCACTATGGAGAACAGGAACTTAAAAAACTAAAAATAGAATTACCATGTGACCCAACAATCCCACTACTGGGCATATACCCAGAGAAAACCATAATTCAAAAAGACACATGCACCCCAATGTTCATTGCAGCCCTATTTACAATAGCCAGGTCATGGAAGCAACCTAAATGCCCATCGACAGACGAATGGATAAAGAAGATGTGTTACATATATACAATGGAATATTACTCAGCCATAAAAAGGAACAAAATTGGGTCATTTGTAGAGATGTGGATGGATCTAGAGACTGTCATACAGAGTGAAGTAAGTCAGAAAGAGAAAAACAAATATCGTATATTAACGCATATATGTGGAACCTAGAAAAATGGTGCAGATGAACTGGTTTGCAGGGCAGAAATTGAGACACAGATGTAGAGAACAAACGTATGGACACCAAGGGGGGAAAGCGGCAAGGGGGTGGGGGTGGGGTTTGATGAATTGGGCGATTGGGATTGACATGTATACACTGATGTGTATAAAATTGATGACTAATAAGGACCTGCTGTATGAAAAAGTAAATAAGATAAAATTTAAAAAAAAACCAAAATGTGGCTGATTGAATAATAATAATAATAATAAAAGATGAATCTATACACTGCCTACCAGAGACTCACTTTAGAGCTAAAGGCACACACAGACTGAAAGTGAGGTGATAGAAAAAGGTATTCCATGCAAATGGAATTGAAAAGAAAGCTGAGGTAGCAATACTCATATTAGACAAGGTAGACTTTGAAAAAAGTCTATAACAAAGGACAAAGAAGAACATTATATAATGATAGAGGGATCAATATAAGAAGATAACATAACTTTTGTTAACATATATGCACCTAACGTAGGAGCACCTAAACTTATAAAGCAAGTGCTAATAGACATAAAGGGAAAAATAGACAATACAATTCAATTCAATTCAATACAACACAATAATAGTAGGGGATTTTAACACACCACTTACATCAATGGACAGATCATGCAGACAAAAAATCAATAAGGAAACAGTGGCCTTAATTGACACATTAGAGCATTTGGACTTAATAGATATCTACAGGACATTCCATCCAAAAACAGCAGAATACACATTCTTTTCAAGTGCACATGGTATGTTCTCTAGGATAGAACACATGCTAAACTACAAAGAAAAAGTCTCAACAAACTTAAGATGATAGAAATTATACCAAGTATCTTTTCTGACTATAACTATATGAAACTAGAAATCAATTACAGGAAGAAAAAGTGGGGAAAATGCAAACATGTGGAGACAAAACAACATGCTACTAAAAAACTAATGGGTAAATAAAGAAATTAAATGGAAATCAGAAAATACCTCAAGACAAATGATAATAAACAACTTTCCAAAATCTATGGGACACAGAAAAAGCAGTTCTAAGAGGGAAGTTTATATTAATACAGGCCTTCCTCAAGAAACAAGAAAAATCTCAGAGAAACAACCTAACCTACCATATAAAGGAAGTAGAAAAAGAAGAACAAAGCCCAACGTTAGCAGAAGGAAGGAAATAATTAAGATCAGAGCAGGAAATCACATGGTCGTATATCTAGAAAACCCTAAAATCTCCACCCCAAAACTATTAGAACTAATAAATGAATTCAGCAAGGTTGATGGATACAAGATTAATATACAGAAATCTGTTGTTTTTCTATACAATAATAATCAACTATTAGAAAAAGAAAGCAAGAAAATAATCCCATTTAAAATTGCATCCAAAAGTATAAAACACTTAGGAATAAATTTAACCAAAGAGTCAAAAGACTATACTCTGAAAACCATAAAATGTTAATGAAGGAGATTGAAGATGATACAAAGAATTGGAAAGATATCCCATGTTCATGGATTGTAAGAATTAATATTGTTAAAATATCCATACTAGGGGACTTCCCTGGTGGTCCAGTTGTTAAGACTTTGCCTTCCAATGCAGGGGGTGCAGGTTTGGTCCGTGGTCTGGGAGGTAAGATCCCACATGCCTCTTGGCCAAAAAAACCCAAAACATAAAACAGAAGCAATAATTGTAACAAATTCAATTTAAAAAAAAACTTTTAAAAAAGTCCATACTACTCAAGGCAATCTACTGATTTAATGCAGTCCCTATCAAAATACCCATGACATTATCCACAAAACTAGAACAGATAATCCTAAAATTTATATGGAACCACAAAAGACTCTGAATAGCCAAAGCAATATTTGGAAAAAAGAACAGAGCTGAAGTTATAATGCTCCCTCAATTCAGACTATACTACAAAGTTTCAGTAATCAAAACAGCATGGAACTGGCACGAAACAGATACATTGATCAGTGGAACTGAATAGAGAGCCCAGAAGTAAACCTATGCATATAAGGTCAATTAATCCACAACAAAGGTGGTAAAATATACAATGGGGAAAAGACAGTCTCTTCAACAAGTGCTGTTGGGAAAATTGGAGAGCTACATGTAAAAGAATGCAATTAGAACACTTTCTCACACCATTAACAAAAATAAACTCAAAATGGATTAAAGACCTAAATGTAAGGCTAGAAACCATAAAACTCCTAGAAGAAAACATAGGCAGAACACTTTTGATATAAGTCATAGCAATATTTTATTTTTTTTGGACTTGACTCCTCAGGCAAAGGAAACAAAAGTAAAAATAAGCAAATGGGACTTAATTAAACTTAAAAGCTTTTGCACAGCAAAGAATACCATCAACAAAATGAAAAGACAACCTACTGAGTGGGAGAAAATATTTTCACATGATATGTCTGTTAAGGGGTTAATATCCAAAATATATAAACAGCTCATACAACTCAATATCAAAAAACAAAGAACCTGATCAGAAAATAGGCAGAAGACCTAAACAGATATTTTTCCAAAGAAGTCATACAGATGGCCAACGAGCACAAGAAAAAATGCTCAGTGTCACCAGTTACCAGGGAAGTGCAAATCAAAATCACAATGAGATATCACCTCACACCTCTCAGAATGGCTATTATCAAAAAGACCACAAATAACAAATGTTGATGAGGATGTGGAGAAAAGAGAACCCTCATAGACCGTAGGCGGGAATATAAATTGGTGCAGCCACTATGGAAAACAGTATGGTGGTTCCTCAAAAAACTAAAAATAGAAATACTATATGATCCAGCAATTCCACTCCTGGGTATATATCCAAAAAAGAAAAAAAAGAAAGAAAACACTAATTCGAAAGATATATGCTTCCCTATGTTCATAGCAGCATTATTTTCAATAGCCGAGATATGGAAGCAATTTAAGTGTCCATCAACATATGACTGGATAAGGAAGACATGGTGTATATATACAACAGAACACTTCTCAGCCATGAAAATTTGCCATTTGCAACAACATGGATGGACCTGTAGGGTATTATGCTTAGCGAAATAAGTCAGACAGAGAAAGACAAGTACTCTATGTTATCACTTATATGTGAAATCTAAAAAATAGAACAAACAAATAAATACAACAAAACAGAAACAGACTCACAGAACAAACTAGTGGTGACCAGTGTGGAAAGGAATGAGGGGAGGGGCAAGATAGGGGTGAGGGATTAAGAGGTAGAAACTATTAGGTATAAGATAAATAAGATACAAATATATGTTGCACAGCACAGGGAATATAGCCAATATCTTATAATAACATTAAATGGAGTATAATCTATAAAATATTGAATCACTTTGTTTTTCACCTGAAAGTAATATTGTAAATCAACGATAAAAAAATATCCAGAATACTGACAGCACCAAATGCTGGTGAGGATGTGGAGCAACAGGAGTTCTCCTTCATTTCTGGTGGGAATGCAAAATAGTACAGCACTTTGGAAGACAGTCTGGCAGTTTCTTATAAAACTAAACATACTCTTATCATGCAATCCAGAAACTGTGTTCCTTGGTATTTATCAGGAGGAGTTGAAAATTATATCCATACTAAAACCTGTACACAATTGTTTATAGTAATAATTATTCATAATTGCCAAAACTTGGAAGCAATTGAACTGTTTTTCAGTAGGTGAATGGATAAATAAACTGTGGTACATCCAGACAATGGAATATTATTCAGCACTAAAAAGCAATGAACTCTCAAGGCATGAAAAGACATGAAGGAACCTTAAATGCATATTCATATGTGAAAAAAGCCAGTCTTAAATGGCTACATACTGTATGATTCAAACAATATGACATTCTGGAATAAAAAAACTATGGAGACAGTAAAAAGATCAGTGGTTGCCAAGGAGTTGGGGGAGGGGGCATAGGGGATAGCAAAGTACAGAGGATTTTTAGGGCAATGTAAATACTCTGTATGGTACCATAATGATTAATACATGTCACTCATTATGCATTTCTCCAAACTCATAGAATGTATAACATCAAGAGTGAAATGTAGTGTTAACTACGGACTTTGGGAAATTATGACATGTCAGTGTAGGTCTATCAATTGCAATAAATGCTCCACTTTGGTGGGGGATGTTGATAATATGGGAGGCTCTGCGTGTGTTGGGTGGGGCAGGGTGTGTATGAGAAATCTTTGTACCTTCCCCTTAATTTTGTTGGGAACCTAAATCTACTTTAAAAAATAAAGTCTTCATTTAAAAAAATAATGAAGCAAAAATTTAAAAACTCTATCTATACTGGTTTTAATAATAAGATTATGTGCTGGGAACTTACCTATTTTTCTGAAGTTTGTAGCCTTAGATTTCCTCTGAGGGCTGATCATATAATTTGGAGTTAATTCAATCCCTAAGATTCTCTGAGAGCTATAAACTAAGAATATGAAGGAGCTGGCATATTTAGCAATGATGGAGCACCCTAGAGTCTTTAGTTTGAAGGATCACACTCGACCTATTTCATTACAGTCAATAAAAGTGAGTTGGATAAATAAATCAGCACACATTGTGATGGGCTGAATTGTGCTCCCACCAAATGTGTATGTTGAAGCCATTACTTCTAGTACCTCAGAATGTTACTATGTGGAGAACATGTGGTCAAGTCCTTTAAAGATGTAATTAAGTTAAAATGGGGTCATTAGGGTGGCCCTTAGTTCAACACGACTGGGATCCTTATAAGAAAAGATTAGGACACAGAAACTTACACAGACCAAGGGGCAACCAGGTGAAGACACAGTGAGAAAGTAGCCACATGCAAGCCAAGGAGAGAGGCCTGAGAAGAAACCAACCCTGTTGATGTCTTGATCTTAGACTTCCAGCTCCAGAAGTGTAAGAAAATAAATTATTTAAGCCCCACAGTCTGTGGTATTGTGTTATGACAGCCCTAACAGACTAATATATACTATTCTATTTGACAAGCCTCATAGTCGAATTCAACAATCAAGTACTGAACCTTCACTGTACCATTTTACCGTGCTCGATGCCAGCTGGATGATTAAGGCATAGCCTCTCTCCCTTAAGAGCCCTCTAGTTCAGTGAGGCAGACAAACATGGTGATGAAGAATGATTCCACACAGACTCAGAAATGTAGACGCACTATCAGCTCAAATACTTTACCTAACGGAAAGTTATTCTGGGGCACAAACTTAGCACCTGGCCAAACTACCATTGTTTTAACAAAGGCTTTTTAGTTGTAAGTAAGAGAAACCAGCACAAAGAAGCTCTAAGTAAAAAGGGGCAAGGAAGGCTTTTTTGGAGGCCACAGGGCAACTTCTTGGTAACATAGCTGGGCCACAGGAGCACTGAAACCAACTCTTGGAGAGTCATCAGGAATCAGTTACTCTTCTCTTTGCTGCCACGTGATTTCTCATCCTTGATCTCTCTAGAGGTCTGTTTTCTTCTCATTCTCTGTCGTCCAGTTGCTTCTCTGTGGAAATGGTGGAAATTGACATTCCCCCGGCCCCAGGTCCATGACACTTTCCCAGCCCCAGCACCACTAACCAACTGGCCAGTGACTTATCCCCCAAGTTCTGGGAGAGAGTCTAGTGGTCCACTTGGACCAGATGTCCACCCCTTGTCCTATTGGCTTTGGTCAGAGTGGTTGGGAAGACAATACACACATGGCCATGGGAACTGGAGAAGGAGGCAATTATCAAAGAAAGGAAGTGTACACAGGGCAAATATCCTGACAGTTTCTTTTTACAAGCGTCAAAGTAGAATTCAATAATGAATGAAGCGAAATTCATTCCATCCATCTACAAGTGCATCTATTTGCACTGATTTAAACTTGTGATTTTCAGACCTGGTTGCACATCAGAGTCACCTGTGGAGTTTCAAAAACATGCCAGTGCCTTGTTCCCACCTTTTACCTTAACATCAGAATCTGTGAAGTTGGGGCCCACGTAATTTTTTTAAAGTTTTTAAGCACTCCAATGATCCCAGTGTGCTGCCAGGGTTGCAAACTTCTTGTTTAGACTTCATGCCATTATAATTTAGACTTCCGATTTTATGGTTTCATATCTTATTCTTTAACACTTAAAAATTTTTATTTATTTATTTATTTGGCTGTGCCAGGTCTTAGTTGCAGCACACGAGACCTTCGTTGCGGCCTGCAGGATCTTTCTTTTTTTTTCGTTGCGACATGCAGGCTCTTAGTTGCAGCATGCAGGCCCTTAGTTGCAGCATGCAGGATCTAGTTCCCTGACCAGGGATCGAACCTGGGCCCCCTGCATTGGGAGCACAGAGTCTTAACCGCTGGACCACCAGGGAAATCCCTTCATATATTATTCTTAAAAGATGTGATCAAGTTAGGAATCATGTGCCTCTGCTAAAATTTATGGCAAAATCATCAGGTTCCTTAGAGTGTAACAGTCTTCTGGAAAAATAAGAAACTTAGTATCTCCCACACATCTTTGCTGACTCTTCAGTGGAAACCTTCAGTGATCTTCCCAGCTCTTCTCAGATCCCTTTTTACTGTTTCTGTGCTCCCTTATCTCAACTTCTATGTGCTATTGCTTCCAAATGCCAATACCTAGAACTTTCGTAGAACTTTCCTTGGGCTCCTAAAGTTTTGTCTGCCCAAGAAAAGAGCAGAAGATGCCTGGGAGTTCACTCCCTGTCACCCCTGCCCCCCAGGCCCAAAGCCAATGACGGACAGGTGTGAGTATGCCACCAGGCTCCCTTACTAACGAACAAAGTGTTAGTGTAGCTTTCTGTCAGTTTCCCTGCAGTGTGAGGCTATGACCACTGTTTTTCCTTAGCTATTTCTATTGTGAGTACTTCTACAATAAACACGCGTTCACAAATCCTTATCTCAGGTATGTTTCAGGAAAACCCAATCTAAGACATTCAGCTTTATGGAATTTTATACTTTCTGTCTAATATTAAAATTCTATATGACTTTTAATAATAACTGTTTATAACTTTTCAGATAAGGAGCATCAAGGCTTTACCTATTCCTGCTCTTAGGAACAGAGTAGGGAAGTCACTGAGTCACTGGGAAACTCCCAGAAACAAAGAGTTTGGAGGAACAAAAGTAAGTGAGCAGGGAGGAATTGGTTGACATTTGTAAGCAGCATGGAAATAGATTAGACAGCTTGGTGTGAGTTGATGTTGGGGAATCTAAAGAGGGATAGTCAGAACAAAGAAAAAAGAGTGGTGACACGAATAGAGGTGGGACGTGACTTTCAAGTCACGTAAAAGTGCACCGTGTAATAAAATAGAAAACAGCTTGGCGTTTTCTGGGGCTGCAGGTATGACAGCTGCCACAAGGCAGCGCTCTGATTACATTCACTTTGACTTCCAAGTAGCTTTCCCTTTTCCCACTCTGCAGTCTTTAAGGGCTCTGACTAGAGGTCTGTCACACTCCAGCCATAGTCAGCCAGCCTATTATTAGTGCCAAGCCTTCCTCTGGAGCAATGACAGTGTAAATTTCAGCAATGGCAGAAAGGGGACAAATACAGCTGTTGTGCATTTTAGAATAATTGCTACAGGCCATTTGGAGACAGGTTTATAACAACAGCACTTAGACATACAGTATTTCACTTTTCCGTTTTATTCTCTCTTCAACGCTTTTTAACACGAACTTATTAATCCACTCAACTCATGTGACTCTGGAATTATCTGTCTCCCAATTTTATACACTGAGGCTTGCAGCCCCCTGGAAGGTACCATGCTCTTTCTTTTCTTTTTTTTTAGTTTTTATTGGAGTATAATTGATTTACAATGTTGTGTTAGTTTCTGCTGTACAGCAAAGTGAATCAGTTATACATACACATATATCTACTCTTTTTTTAGATTCTTTTCCCATATAGGTCATTACAGTGTATTGAGTAGAGTTCTCTGTGCTATACAGTAGGGCCTTATTAGTTATCTATTTTATATATAGTAGTGTGTACATGTCAATCCCAAACTCCCAGTTTATCCCTCCCCCCTGACCTTTCCCCTTTGGTTAACCATAAGTTTGTTTTCTATGTCTGTGACTCTATTTCTCTTTTGTAAATAAGTTCATTTGTATCATTTTTTTAGACTCCACATATAAGTGATACTATATGATATTTGTCTTTCTCTGTCTGACTTCACTTAGTATGATAATCTCTAGGTCCGTCCATGTTGCTGAAATGGCATCATTTCATTCTATCGTGCTCTTTCATCTCACCATCCAGCCTTTTCACATGCTTTTCCTTTTGCTCTCCTAGTTCTCTCCTCACCTACCTATCTTTACCCAGCACAAATGTCACTTGTGAAAAGCCTCTCCTCACCTCACCCCAAATCTGGGCTCCATTTTTTTTTACTTCTATTTTCCCCCACTTCACTCATCTGCTGGCATTTATCTCATTGTATTCTAGGTGTTTCTTACCTATTACCTCCACCCCAATTTCCTTGAACTCCCTTATCTTTCTATCCCCAGTGTCTACCACAATTCTCCACAGAGTGAATGAATGAACGAATAAAGCAAGCTCTAAAAGATCAAAGCCCTTGCCCATCTTGAGTCCACAGCAGAGATAGAAATATCCAGAAATTTAGACCATACCAGAATATCTTACTGGTTTCTGTGATTGACCGTATCCAGGCCTCTCCACAGAAGACTCCTAAATGAACCTAAACGGAAAAGTCCTGGGCTCTGCGGTGAGCCACAGGTCACAAGAGATTCCCCAGTGCTGGCACAGCAAGACGTGAAAGCTCATGATCTGTGCAGAAGGCCTGACCAGCATGGCATCGTGAGTCAGACTATTTGCTTT
The DNA here is from genome assembly GCF_965194825.1 of Balaenoptera physalus. Taxonomy (NCBI): domain Eukaryota; kingdom Metazoa; phylum Chordata; class Mammalia; order Artiodactyla; family Balaenopteridae; genus Balaenoptera; species Balaenoptera physalus. The sequence goes on along the minus strand of NC_138889.1, from coordinate 19,234,072 downwards.
ACACTGCAGTCTAAGCAGCTTCTGGAACTGCTGTCATTGGAGGAATACACAGAAGCAGCAAGCCCCCAGGTCTACATTCCTCTGGCTTCTGGGGGGACATCTCACTCCTGGTGATCACAAGACCCCCGAATTTTAGGTACCCTCTGAGAGACTCAAAGAGAGGCATGAACTTCCTGCATTTGTGTCCCATGTTTATCCTTTTCACGGCTTGCTGGCCAGTTCTGGAGCAAACTAAATAAAAGCAGTCTTGATCTGAACCCAAGTCATAATTCTCACCATCCTTTGTGAGATGGGTAGTGAAAAGATAGCATATTATATGTGGTTGTGAAAAAGCTAGGCCCTTCTTGGTGCCATCTTTCCTGCATAAACCAAAATTCTTTTCTGCCTATTTGTTAATTCCTTCCTTCCTCTCCTCTTTCCATCCTTCTCAAACATTTAATGAGCACTCACTAGGTACCAAGCTCTGTGCTGGAGATAGAAGGATGAATAAGATACAGTTCTCTGCCTTCAAGGAACCCACAGAATTCTGAGAGATAGGAAAGTAAACAAATAGTCATAATACACTTGAATTAAGTGCCATAATGGAGGTGTCTATGAAGCCCTGTAAGTTCAAGGGAGTGGGCCCTGGGGTGCTAGTGGGTGTTTAGTAACCAGCTGGTCAGAGGAGACCTGATTTTTAGTGTTTGCTGGTTCCCGTGTGGCAGATACTTCCGTCATGGCTGATTTCAAGCTACTAACCTGAACACGGGGTTGGGAAGGGATGTACACAGTTGCCCCCCCGCCTTTTTTTTTTTTTTTTTTTTTTTTGGCTGTGCAGGGTGGCCTTCGGGATCTTAGTTCCCTGACCAGGGATCGAACCTGTGCCCCCTGCAGTGGAAGCGCAGAGTCCTAACCACTGTACCACCAGGGAAGTCCCCACAGTTGGCCCTTTTGACGTGGTAAGAGCCAGCTCCAGCATACCACCATGATTTCTGCCTTATGAGATCCTGAGCAGAGAATTTATCCCTGCTGTGCCTGGGCTTCTGACCTACAGAACTTTGAGCTCACAAATAAGCTTTGTTTTAAGCTGCTAAGTGTGTGGTAGTTTGTTATGCAACCATAGAAAACTAAACAGAGCCTATTATACCCTTTTTACAGTTGTGAAAACTGAGGCCTAGAAACAGTAAGCAATTTGACCAAGGCCATGAGCAGCTAGCAAGTGATGGAGCTGGGCGGCAAAATGAGGTGTGTCTGACTCCAAAGCCTGGAACCTTAGCTCCTATGTTCTCATGGAAAACAATGTCACATAACCACGAAAGGCCAGGGTCATGGCGGACCATATTTCTTTGTTTATTTGTTTATTTTTAGGGACCAGAAAATGTGCATTATTATTAAAAAATGAAATCCTGTGCCAGAAAAAAAAAGCAAATGTTCAATGTAGCTTTGAACTTGAAGTGGTACCCAAGTGGTTACCTTGATATTTATTTCAGAAGACAATGCTATGGAATAAAAGAAATTTCATATGGGACTCTACTCATTAAATATTTGAGTTTGGCTAGAGTGTCCATTTCTGCTTTTCTCCTCCAGCCTGACCAGATGTGCTCAGAAAATTTCGTTCTCCCTGAATATGTACATCTGTCAAAATTCCTGTCAATTTTAGCACTACTGCCAAGGGAGTGAACAAAGAGAGTTAGCGATTAACTTCAAAGAACTTTGTTGGAGAGGAATAAAGATATTTAAGGCCTATTTTGTGAACTAATTGCATTTGCATATTTATGGGATTTACTGATATAGCAGTAATTAAAAACTATTTAGTAGTCTTAAAGGACACATAACTCAGTTGCTGTTTGCATAATAAACACTTCCTTATTATGTTTGCATAATAAACACTCTCCCACTGCTTCTTCCAAAAAACTGGTCCAAGAGGTGTCATATCTCACTTGGAAATAATGGAAAAACAAAGTGCAAGGGCTCATAGGAATGTGGAGAGGGGACTTCCGAAATAAATATATTTCTAGGTACTCTCTTAATGTTGGGCCTGGCCTGAACTGCTCTCAGAGAATGGCAGATTCAAACTTCAGATTAATAGGTCTTTTTTTTCCCAGGTGATATTTAAGAAGCCTGAATGCTTATCCCCTGACAATTCCATTTTCTTTACTTTAATACCCTGACCTGTTTGAAGGGTCTGAACAGGGTTCACCCTGCATTCATCCTTCCTAAAGAGATGTCTAAGGGGGATGAAATCTTTGACTAATGGATTGCAAGAAACAATGTGAGTAAACAGTATTGAATTTAAGGAGTTGAGAAGAGATGGTTTTCATGGAAAATTAAAGGTTGAGCAAGGGACAGATACCAAATGTAAAGGCACTGAGTATATAAACTGAACCTAGACAGGACAGTAAGGTTGGGAAAAGAAAGCTCTGAGCCATCTGGTGGTGCAGAGCAGGGCGATCAAGGGAAGATCAGGAAATATCTGTATATAAACTACTTTGAAGACAAGTCACTCACACAAACCTTTCCTGTCTTTGCAAAATTCATCAGTCAATAAAGAGCTGTAATAGGCAGGATCACCAGACTGTTGTTAAATTAGCTAATGAAGGTCGTAATGTACCTGTATTACACGTCATTAGCAGTGGCCTTCCAGCAACAGATGGGTATACGAGAAACTGAGCTGGAAGGGAGGGCAAGCGTGTCCCAGGAGGTTTGACTTAGAGCCATGGCTTACTAAAATGTGTGGCAAGAAGATAATGTTGATTACCATCTCAATTAAACCTTTGCATAAAGGCAAGCTTCTGTGTTCCCTGCCCATAAAAAAAAAAAAAAATGGTCTGCTTCCTGCAGCTTGCCTTTCTCCTGTCCTAATTCATCTCATAGGTAGAAGCCAACAATTCAAAGCATTGATGGGAAGTGATGGGATTTTGATGGCCGGATCAGTCCTTGATGATCTTACCTCTTGATGAAGCCCCATTTATTTTTCTACCCTATCTCAAGGGTATTTCTCAAACTTTCCATAACTTTGTATCCAATTTCCTCTACCAGGTTATATTTCTTTTTTTTACTTTTTCTTCTGAAAAAGTAAAAGTATTTTCAAATGCCCAGCAAAACTGGAAGCACAGGAAGTAGAAAGAACTCTCCACCCCCACCAGCCATGTGAGAGTTTGTTGCCAACATGATGACCCTCCACCTGTGATTACTTAGAGCATTATTCTTACAAACAAGGCCATTATTTTACATAATCTCAATACAATCAAAATTAGGAATTCAACATCGCTATATTACTACCATCTAATCCACAGACCCCATTTGAGTTTCACCAGTTCTCTCCAAAATATTCTTATGACAAAGGGATCCACTGCAGAATCGCACGTTGCACTGAGTTGTCATGCCTCTTTAATCTCCTTTTGTTTGATACGGTTTCTCAGTCTTCCTTTAACTTTCATATCCTTGACACTTTTGAAGATTACATGCCTGCTGTTTTGTAGAATGTCCCACAATACGGGGTTTCCTCCTGGATAGATTCAAGTTATGAATTTTTGGCAGGATGACAGCAGAAGGGCTGCTGCATCTTCTCAGACTCACGGTGCACAACTTCCGTAACTGGTGATGCTAATTTTCATCATTTGATTAAGGTGTTGTCTGCCAGACTTCTCCATTGAAAGATTTTTTTTTTTAATTAATTAATTAATTAATTTTTGGCTGCGTTGGGTCTTCTCTAGTTGCAGTGAGCGGGGGCTACTCTTTGTTGCAGTGCGCGGGCTTCTCATTGCGGTGGCTTCTCTTGTTGCGAAGCAAGGGCTCTAGGCGCGCGGGCTTTAGTAATTGCGGTGTGCGGGCTCAGTAGTTGCGGCACACGAGCTTAGTTGCTCCGCGGCATGTGGGATCTTCCTGGACCAGTGTTTGAAGCTGTGTCCTCTGCCTTGGCAGGCGGATTCTTAACCACTGCGCCACCAGGGAAGTCCTGAAAGATTTTTTTAAATCTTTGTATTTAATAAGTATTTTGTGTTAATGTCCTGTTCCTCATCAAACTTTTGCCCACTAGTTTTTTATCACCCATTGATGTTTCTTTTGTGAATTAATTATCACTATAAAGATTCCATTATTTCTTCTACATTTATTAGTTGGCAATTCTAATTTAAGGGAAAAGTTTTCTCTTCTTCCCATTCATCTCTTTATTTAAATCAGGATGGACTCATGCATTGTTATTCTACTTCATGAGTTATAATTCTTTGCCATCATTATTGATTTTGATGCTTGAATCATCACAGATTTGGCCAGTGGGAGCCCCTTCAAGCTGACTCTGTCCTTTTATCCTGTCCCCATGATTCTTTTAGCACTTTTTTGCTTTGTGATACAAGGAAGCGTTCTAGGCTCTTTTTCTACTTTCCTGCCCTGGCCCTGGCATCACGCATTTCTCCATTTCTTCCTTGTAGGTATGTATGCTATTTAGAGACCAAGATCTGGGTGTTAGGTGTACTCATTTTCGTTGGGGTGTTCCTGCTCTCAGGTGCTCTAGTGGACAGAGCTAGGAACATATGCATGTATGAACACACACGCTTATATTTGTATGTATTTCAATATTTAGCTACATGTATTGAAAACCAAGAGTTCACTCTGATACTTCCAAAACCAGCTCAACACTACACGGTTCATCTTAGTTTTCTCCCTTTCCATATTTGTAACTGCTTTCACCAACATCTATATTTTACTGGTAGATGAAAATTAAAAAGAGAGCTTCATGGATTCTAAACAGAGGGACCAAATAATTAGGAGAACAGGGATCAGGTATATACTTCCCCCCTCCTCAGTTTGTTCTGTGAAAACTTATCTCAGACCTGTGCCTCTACATTCCATCTACAGTAAAAAGCAGGCAGATGTTGGAAATGGTATGAAATTTAATTTTTGTTTCTAGAGCATCTAGGGGTTCTACCAATGCAAGATAGAGTAATGTGGAATGATGCATCTTTTTCCTTAATAATGAAAAGTGAATGGGGCTCAATCAAAAAGTGAACAAAAAAACCCCAGTTTTTATTGAGTGATGTTAAACTTTAGTAGTTTTCATCTTCAGTAAGCCTAGACGCATTCTCTCTTACGTAGTTACTTTCTGAATTGTGGGCAGTGAGAATTTAAGAAGCATTTCTATTTATCAAAAATCGATGTTTCTTTTAATGAAAGGGGCTTAGGAGAAACAAAAGGCACTCTTCCCACTGTACTGTTAGCAGTTGCTCTTCATTTGACAATACCAGGTTTCCATTAGCTTAGTGTAATTCAAGAGTCCAAAAATCATAGTCAAATGCTGAAGATGTTACTGCATAAGTCTGATTTAGATCAGCTATTTGGATCTCAATTATTAATGAAATTAGTGTCCTAAATGTCAGCAAGAGCACTGCCTTAGGTAAACGCTGTAAAGGAAATCACATTAGTGTGGAATTTCCCCTCCTTAGGGGCTCCTCTTAGATTACATTATTCACTTAGCTATCTCCTGTCAGGGAAATTGAAATGTTGGCCAAGATCTGATCCTGGGGCAGAACCAAATGGAGAAGTTAAGAGGTATTGCAATGGCATCAATTCCAAAACATTTGTGTGGTGCTGGTACTGCCTTTGGTCCCATTTAGTGTTTACAAAATAGCACCAGCAAGGACAGCATAAACTGGCAAACAGAGAAGAACGGAATGGAAAGGAGGTCTTTCAGGAAAGATTGAGTGGCGTTCCATCCAATAGGCAAGTTCGTGTTTCTCATCTTCTGGAAGTGCCTGGGGAACACTGGCACGTTCAATGGCCCCTCTGTGGCCCTTGGTCCTGGTGGCCACCTCAGGTGAGTCCTTTAATGATATTACTAGGCTTTGAATATTAACGCCTAGAAGCTAGAGACATGGTTTTCTACGTTGTGCTGTATAATTCCTCACAAGTGTTTGTTTTTATTTACCATCTATAAAACGTCAGTCCTGTGAAGCTACACGGAGACCAACAATTTGTTACGACTTTGCTCCTACAATTATAGATGTATATACACCTAGGGTCACACAGTGGGGCTTTACACATGGCTGAAAATATGCTCTGAAATGTTATAATTGTCTGATAAATTTCTGCTTCCTTAGAAATCAAGCTTTCTTTACAACAATTGACACTGAGAGTTTGGGGTATTCTCTTTCAGATTTACTTTTATGTCTGAATAGTATATTTTTATTATCCAAAGTAGTCTTGGCTTTTAGTAACCCAGGGAGAGAGTCCCTTGGATCCATCAGGGCTACAGAAACCTGGATGTCATTTTGGTATTAGGGGCTTTACATCCAGCCGTACAAAGTCTGTGTAGGTGATGAGTGTTTCTCTAAAGATGCGCTCTATAAACTTGCATGTTTTGAGTGTACAATTCCCCTTAAAAATACTTTAGAAACTAATATATATATATATGTATATATGTTTTCTTTCCCAAAATTTCTGGAACTAAAATTCCATAGTGCCAGTATTAACTCTACTGAACTGAGCCATTTGAATTAGGATACAATTGGTTCTTAGAAAATATACACAAATCAAAAAGTTATGTTTATGCTGGTGTTTCCCAACACCCCATTTTCTTGAGGGCTCTCCTAGAGCTCGTATCTGAATTTCCATGTTTTAAAATATAACTGAAAGTGGAATGAGTCAATTACGGAGATGAGCAAGGAATTTGGTAGCCAAGCAGCTGGCAATGATTTTTTTATTGGGTAGAGAAGAAAAATAGCCACTTATCATTAAAGTATAAAAATGCTGGGTGTTGAACTTAAAGGATAAAAGCATATCTTAATTATAAAAATGAAAACAGAGGGAATTTCATTAAATGTCAAATGGGTTTCTTAGCAGAAAATAATTGTGAACATTAAACTAAGTAAGGTAAAATAGAAAAATGAAGGTTTGAAAACAGAAGAAATTCTTCTTAATGATTTCTCTTTCTAATGTTTTGCATTATGCTTGATTTTTGCTCTAACTGTGGCAGAGAAAGTGTTTTAATAGTGTCTCGTAATCAGTGCTTGACCATAAATCATACTGAGAACATTTGTTGCAGAAAAATTCATGCTTTGGAAATTTTCCTGGTTTAATATCAAGATGATTTGTAAACATTAAAGCCCTGAACCAACCACCAATTCACCGCTGCACCCAGGAGACAGTGTGCTGGGGTAGGAGGCCTGGATTAGAGCCATCTAGTTCCTGCCACTCTACTCACCAGCCACGTGACCCCGGGCAAGTCAATTAACCTCTTAGAGACTCTGTTTCCCTGTAAGTTAACTGTTTATTTTGTATATTCATGAAGACCGAAGAAGATAGCATTATGAAATTGTAAGGTGCAATGCAAATGTAAGATATCACTGACCTGAAAACACACAAATGGGGACTTCCCTGGCGGTCCAGTGGCTAAGACTCCGTGCTCCCAATGCAAGGGACCCAGGTTCGATCCCTGGTCAGGGAACAAATCCCACAGGCAGCAACTAAGGGTTCACATGCTGCAACTAAAAGATCCTGAGTGCCGCAACTAAGCCCCGGCACAGCCAAATAAATAAATATTTTTTAAAAACCCACAAACACAGAAAATAACAATGGGGTGTTTCTGTCCAAAAATGTACAACATGCAACTCTTCCTTTTGAAGGGTTACTCACTGCTGTTCCTAATGTTCTCAGGGAGCCAGTTCAGGGTAGTGCCAGAGTAAGAGCTTGACCTTTGCATCCAGATCAGTCTTGTTTAAATTCCGGCCTCCTCATTTACAAGCTGTGTGATCTTCAGTGGTACTCACCTCACTAGGCCTAGAGTCCCTCACCTGTAAGTGACCCTTCACGGGGCTGTAGAGTACCTATTCTTGTAGAAGTTAAATGAGATAATTCATGTAAAGGGCTCTCAGCCCAGTGCCTGGCACACAACAAATTATTTAATCAGTATTAGGTATTCAGTAGTACCATGCACCCAAACCTCTGTTTCCTTGTAACATCTCAGATATATGTATTGCTACCAACCAGGTTTCTTGGCCTTCCTTAATCAATAGAAATTGATAAGAGGCCAGACAAGAAATTCAGGCAAGGCTCTACTGGGACCCCTACTATAGCAGGGAGGAGCAAAAACAAGTAACAGGTTCCCTTGCTTGCTTCCTGAGGTGGGACGAGCTGCTTCCTTACGTGGGGTGAGGGTAGGGGCGGGTCCAGGGGTCGGGTCGGAGCGGTGGCTGAGGTGGTCTGCCCACCCCTTTGGTGGTGCTGTGTGCAGGGGGCATGTGCAATACCCTGCTTTTGCCCCCTGCTCTTCAGAAGTGGCAGTTGGGTTTTTTTGGTCTTTTTGTATCTTGTTGTCCATAATTTGCCCTAACTGCACATGGACACAGTTATTTTTAGTCCCTTTTAGTTTCTTTGTATTTTGCTTCTTAAGGAGATGTTTGTCCAGGTGTAAGCACTGCAGCAAAGCACTAGGTCCCAGGTCCCAGCCTGTCTCAGTATCACTCTCTTATAATCCTAAAGGTGGTATACTCACTAAAGCAAAAAGAGCTCTTTTCATCAAAGTGCCCAGAACACTCTAAGATAGGCGTGTGTGTAACTCATTGAAATAAGGAAAACAAAGGAATAATTCTACTGTGTTCTTATCTTTTTTAAATCTCTCTTCACCTAAAAGTGCTTCACAGCTCAGTTCCTAACACATTCTACTTTCCAGAAATTTTACAAGTAAATTATTTGAAGCTGATTATTAGCATTCAAGGAGGCAGTGCTAGTGAGTAATCTCTCCTGAGTCTGTTGATAGTTTCCATCAGTGTCTGTTGAAACATCACTGAACTGTGAGTCATTTAGTGCCTGTGTGAATGTCACATTAGCTTTCAAGGGGCATAATTTACTGTTAATTAATGGTCACTTAAATCCTTAATCTCTCTCCTCTAATTGATCTTTCTTCTCAGGCAAATTTGCACTCATAGTAGAAATGTAATTCATTATTTCTTCCCATTTTAAACAAAGAACTCTTTCCCTCTGCAGTTTATTTAAGCATACTTCCGTTTGCTTCTGATTTTTCTCCAATCACTGCCTGTTTCTCTTTTGTTCCTATTTCCAGCTTCCAGAACATTCTCTTTTTACCCAAAGACTTTGACACATTCTAGAAAGTATGTGTTTACCCATAGGGGACCTATGGATTGTTTCCTAGAAAAGGTATCAGAGGGGAATTTGAGTCTCCATGAACAGAGGGTATAGGGAACACACATTCATTTCTCAGAATTATGTCTTAACTCTGTCTCAAGTGGTTTCCTGTATTGAAACAGGCACATTTCAGTGGTTCCCCAACTGGGACTTGAATTGGGAGCTTCCAAGGGAGGTAAGAGTGAACTCGCCCAAAGCGAAGTTCTCAGGAAAAGCACCAGACCAGCTTTGCTTTGGGCTCCAGAATTCTCTCGCCCCAGGGTCCGCCAGCGAGAAACAGTCTCAGGTAGAGAGATTCACAGCACATTTTTTGACAATCACAGTTCACGGAAACTAAAGATGATGCCTGACGCGAACCACCCACCTTAGTCCCGCATGCCAGAATAGCTGTTGCCACTTCTGGCGTCTTGTCGGGTGAATAGTTAGGGAGTTAAGACGCTAATTAGATTCCCAGTTCAGATGGTAATGGAAGTGAATATTCCACTGCCCACAATGAGTCTGGAATTGCACCTCCAGCACCGTTGTTAGCATTTTGGTCACACCGACATTGATAAATATAGAAATTGCTGCCTGCGGCAGCAAGTGACACAACATCATTCATAAAGAGATGGGCATAAACAGGATTGTCGCATGGGGAGAGGATATCTCATTTACAGTTTTCTGTTGGATCCCGCGTGCCTTCAGCAGCTCATCAAAATAACCATCAAAACCGCTGAGAGCCGAGGTGAATTCACGCGCAGGACACTACAGATAGATTTCACTCAGGCGCTGTTAGCGGGAGGTGTGCAATTTGCTTCAGTCCAATGACTTAGAGAAGCTTTGAATCCCCCAGGGGCCGGCAAAGCTGGTGAACAAAATATCTTTTTGCAATTCCGAGAAAGCCCTCACAGATTTGTCACTTCCAATTGCTGGTGCTCATTTCTCTTGCTTGCTTTCCCCTGGCCTTCCCGGCCTCAACACCAATCACGGCTCCTCTACAAATCAAGATTCCTGGGTCATAGGAAATGGTTGTTCCCTGGAACCACAGAGAATTTTCCCAAAATGAAGATCTCATTTTCTGACAAGTGCATTTTAAGGCAGAGTGAGAGAACAGATATATTTTTGAGGAGAAAAATATGAATTGGAATCTCACTAATCCCATTATTCAGAAATCCACACAAATCTCTGGGTTCAACTGGTTTGTCCATGTTTCTGCTTGGGCTTTCTATGTGATTTTGAATTACGAATGGAAAATCCAAAGAAAAATCCAAAGAGGAAGTTAAATGTTGGCTAAGTGCATAGGAAGCTTTTTCCTATGTACCGGGAGGGGGTGATACAGGAAAAAAGAAAGGATGTTGTCTCCAAGATGCAAGATTGTTGTAAAAATGGAACTGTAGGTGCAAGTTTGCATCCTCAGAGATGGGGTTGATTTATTTATCTTTACAATGAGATTTCTCCATTGGGCACTTAGACCATCAGCTTACTTTGCTTTTTTTTTTTTTTTTTTTGCTTTTTAATTGAAGTATAGTTGATTTACAATGTTTCAGGTATACAGCAAAGTGATTCAGTTATACACACACACACACACACACACACACACGTATTCTTTTTCAGATTCTTTTCCATTGTAGATTATTATAAGATATTGAATATAGTTCCCTGTGCTATGCAGTAGGTCCTTGTTGTTTATTTTATATACAGTAGTGTGTATCTGTTAATCCCAAAGTCCTAATTTATCCCTTCCCCCTCTTTCCAGTTTGGTAACCATAAGTCTATTTTCTATGTCATCAGCTTACTTTAAATAAGTGTCTGCCAATAAGCCCGCTAGTTGGCTGTGAACTTAAGCAGTTTGGATGAGCTGAAAACTATATCCTGCTAGGAGCCACTGAGTCCTGAGCAGCCTGAAGTGTCCTAAAGATGCTAAGTTCCTTTTATTTTCGTAAACGATGAAAACGATGATAGTTTTCTTTTTCAGGAATCCTGGCCATAGATACCCCTCATCCCAGGAGTTCTGCTCTGCATCATCTCACCAAGCAGCTATTACAGAAATATCGCAAGGAAGTGAGGCCAGTTCACAACTGGACCCAGGCCACCACAGTATACCTGGATGTGTTTGTCCGCTCTGTGTTGGATGTGGTAAGGACCATCTTACCATCTCCTAGTCCCATCATTCTTTTGTAAAACTACCCGCTGTTTACGCAGGGGTCTAGGAGAAGTTTTATTCTTGAGACTCTCGTTGAGCTGATAGAGAAGTTGTGCTAGACTCAGCAGTGAGCCTGGGGTAAATATTTATTAGGCAAATCATGCTTTCTAGCCCCCGACTTACATTGTGAGGGCAGATAGTCTAGAAATAGGAATTTCACAGAAATAAGATGTTTTAAGAATTGTGGTCATAGGTCACAGAACATATTTTATGAGCATTGCTGAAACCCAAAATGGTAATAGGCATTATTTTCTATGGTTCACATTTCTTAGTGATAGTAGTGGGTTTATGAAACAACTTCTACAACTTACTGCCTGAAATTTTAAAAGGGTGGAAAAGTGCCTTGCTATCCTGAGTTTTTAAGGGACTTTATACCTAAGGTATTTGCTAAGGGTAGTGGGAAGATTTGTTTATTAAAGCTCATCTTTCCTACTATGTCTGAAAAATGGGTTGTTGTGGGTATTAAATGAGAAAGTGCATGTAAAGCAGTTAGCAGAGGTCTTAGGAAGCCCTTAGTGATGGCCCGTATAATTATCTCTGCTTCTTCTTTCTCCTTTTTCTTAATTACAAAGTCTTCAGTATCAATAGATCCCAAATTTCTTTTGATTTCTTTTAAAAGCAGACTTTCCTGAGCTTGTTTGTTAAAGTAGTTTAATAATTGTTTTTCAATTTACTTCTCAAAACTTTTTTTCCAATTGAGGTATAATATACAGATATTGAAATGCACAGTATGAGTTTTGATTATTGCATGCACCCACATCATCCGTATCCCTATCGATACGTCAAACATTTCCATCACCCCAGAAAGATCTCCCATTTCCTTCCCAGGCAATCATCGTCCCCTCCATCCACAAGGACAACCGCTGTTCTGATTTCTTTCATCATATTTTTGAAGCTTCATTCATGTTGTTGTGCATATCAGTAGTTTTTCTTTTTTATTGATAAGTAGTATTTGGTTATGGCTATACCATGATTTGTTTATCCATTCTCCTGTTGATAGGCATATGGGTTGTTTCCAGTTTTAGTATATTATGAATAAAGCTGCTGTGAACATTTCTGTACAAGTATTTTGGGGTACATATGTTTTTTTGTCTCTTCAGTAAAACCTAGAAGTGGAATAACTGCCACTTCTCATAGGATAGATGTACATTTAATGAGAAACTGCCAGACTGATTTACAAAGTGGTTGTACGTTGTATACTCCCGCCCATCAGCTATGAGAGTTCCCGTTTCCCCACATCTTCACCAACACTAAGTGTTATCAGTCTTTTTAATTTTAGCCATTCTGGTAAGCGTGTAGGGATATTTCATTGTGATTTTTCTTTATACTTCCCATGGCTAATAATTAAGGGCTCTTTTTTTATGTATTTATTGGCCACTTATATATCTTTCTTTGTGAAGTACCTGTTTAAGTCTTTTCCTATTTTTTATTTTGTTGGTTGTATTTTTATTATAGATTTATAGGGATTGCTTATATATTCTGGACACAAGTCCTTTGTCATCTATGTATTGCAAATGTTTATTCTCAGTCTGTGGCTTGCCTACTCATTTTCCTAATGGGTCTTATGATGGACAGAAATTTTTACCTTTAATGAAGTCCATTTTTTTACCAGTTCTTTATTTATGGTTAGTGCTTTCTGGGTACTGTCTAAGAAATCTTTGCTACTACAAGTTTACCAAAATATTTTCCTATATTTTCTTTCAGAAGATTTATAGTTTTTAGCTCCTTAGATTTAGTTCTGTGATCTTGAGAATTAATTTTTGTAATGGTGTGAGGCATAGGTCAAAGTTTTTTGCTGTTGTTTTGTGTTTTGTTTTGTTTTTGTTTTTGCATTTAGAAAGGATTTGTTCCATCACCATTTTTTGAAAAGGCTTTCCTTTCCCCGTTGAATTGCTTTGATGTCTTGGCTGAAAATGAAGTTAACTTATAAGTGTCAAACTATCTGATATCTTGAAATCAGATAGTGTAAGTCCTTGAACTTTGTTCTTCATTTTTAAGATAGTTTGGCTTTTTAGAACCTTTGTACTTCTACATAAATTTTATATTCAGTTTGTCACACTTCATTAAAAATAAAAAACCTGCTGGGAGTTTGCTTGGAATGGTGTGGGACCCACAGAGAAATTTAGGGGAGAATTGACATTTAACAACACTGAGTTTTCCAGTCTTTGAATATGGTATGTCTCTCCATTTATTTGGGTCTTCAGCAGTGTTTTATAATTTTAAATGTAGAAGTTTTATACATATTTCCATTAAACTTATCCCAAAGTATTTTTCATGTGGCTATAAATATTACTTAAATTTTTAAATGTTCTAGTTATTTGTTGTCATTATAAAGAAATAGGATTCATTTTGTACATTGACTTTGTGTCCTGTGACCTTGCAAAATTCACTTACTAATTCTAGTAGTTTTTCAGATTAATATTTTCTACATATACAGTCATTTCATCTGCAAATAGTTTTGCTTCTTTCTTTTTTAATCTGTGTGCCCTTTATTCTTCTTATCTTGTTGCATTGCCTAAGACCTCTACTACAGTGTTAATGGAAGTGGTGAGAGCAGACATTTTTATTTGTTTCCATTCTTACAGAAAAATCTTTCACCATTAAGTGTGATGTTAGCTATAGATTTTTCATAGATGATCTTTATCAGGTTGAAAAAGTCCCCTCTTATTTGCTATGTGCTGAGAGATATTTTAAAAATCATGAATGATACTAAATTACATCAAATTTTTTCTCAATCAATTTGAATGATCATATGATTCTTCTGTTTTATGCAGTTAATATGGTAAATTATTTCTGATTGATTTTCAAATGTTAAACCACCCCTGCATTCCTAGAATAAACTCTGCTTGATCTTGATATATATTTCTGGATTTGAATTCCTACTTATTGTAGGTTGCATCTATGTTAATGAGGAGTATTGGGCTATAGTTTTATTTCTTGTAATGTATTTGTCTGGTTTGGGTGTCAGGGTTATTCTGACTTTATAAAACTAGTTGAAAAGTGTTCCCTCCTCAATTTCCTGAAGGAATTGTGTAACATGGATAATTTCCTTCCCTAATGTTTGATAAAATTCACCAGTAAAACTATCTGGGACTGGAGTTATCTTTGTGGGAAGGTATTTAAATATAAATTCAATTTCATTAACATATATAGGAATATTCAAATTTTCTATTTCTTCTTGTGTCCGTTTTGGTAATTTGTATTTTTCAAGGAATTTGTCTATTTCATCAAAGTTGCAAATTTATTTGTTCATAATATTCTCTTTTAATTCTTTTAATGTCCAAAGGATCTCCAGTGATACTGCCTCTTTCATTCCTCATATTGGTAATTTGTGTTTTCTCTTATTTTCCCTTGACCAATATTGCCAAATGTTTATCAATTTAATTTATTTCTTTAAAGAACCAAATATTGGTTTTGAATTTTCCTTATTGTTTTCTATTTCACTGATATCTACTCTTATCTTTATTTCCTTTCTTCTACTTACTGTATACTTAATTTGTTCTTCTTTATCTTGTTTCTTAAAGTGGAAAGTTATATCATTGATTTTAAACCTTTTTTCTTTTATAATTTTAGCATTTAAAGTTATAAGTTTTCCAAGCACTAATTTAACTGCATCCTATGAAATTTTGATGCATTTTAAAATTTGAGGTATAAATTATATAGACTGAAACTCATCTTTTTTTTAAAGATTTATTTATTATTTATTTTTGGCTGCATCAGGTCTTAGTTGCGGCATGCGGGATCTTCATGGAGGCATGCAGGATCTTTTGTTGCAGTGTGTGGGCTTCTCTCTAGTTGTGGCATGTGGGTTTTCTCTTCGCTAGTTGTGGCGCGTGGGCTCCAGGGCGCCTGGGATCTGTAGTTGTGGTGCACGGTCTTAATTACCCTGCAGCATGTGGGATTTTAGTTCCCTGACCAGGGACCAAACCCGCATCCCCTGTATTGTAAGGGGGATTCTTTACCCCTGGACCACCAGGGAAGTCCCTGAAACTCATCTGTTTTAAGCCAGTCCCTTCCCCCTAGCCCCAGTCTCTGGCAACCACAGATCTTCTTTTTTCTCCCTATAGTTTTGCCTTTCTAGAATGTCATATAAATGGAATCATTTTGTATTTTATTCTTTGTTTTTGGCTTCTTTCACTTAGAATAATGCCTTTGAGAGCCATCAGTGTTGTGTTGTTGCATATATCAGTAGTAGTATTCTATTGTACAAATGTACTGCAATTTGTTTACTTATTTACTAGTTGTTGGACATGTGATGTGGGTTGTTTCCAAATCGGAGCAATTATGAATAAAGTCACTGTAAACATTTGCATACGTTTTCACTTCTGTTGGATAAATACTTAGGTGTGGGATTGCTGAGTTGTATAAGTCTATGTTTAACTTTATAAGAAACTGCCAAACTGTTTTCCAAAGTGGATGTGTTATTTTGCGTTCCACCTGCAATGTCTGAGAGTTTCAGTTCCTCCACATGATCGCCAGCACTTGATATTGTCAGTCTCTTTAAATTTTAACCATTCTAGTAGATTTGTCACCACAAAGTAGATTTGTGATATCTCGATGTGGTTTTAAACTTTCATTTCACTAAAAATTAATGATGTTGAACATCCTTCCATGTGCTTACTTGTCAACTGTCTATCTTTTAAAATACAGTATTCGCTCAAATCTTTTACTTTTAAAAAAATAGGTTGTTTATTACCTTATTATTGAGTTGCAGAAGTTCTTTATATAGTTTTGGTCTATTTTTGCATTCTATTCTGTCCAACTAATCAATATATTTCTCCTTACATCAATACACTGTGTCAATTACTGTGCATTACAGAAGTCTTGAAATCAGATAGTGTGAGTCTTCCAACCTTATTCTTCTGTTTTAAAATTGTTTTCACTCTTCTAGGTACTTTGCATTTCCATATAAACTTAAGAAAATTCATCAATTTCTATTTTAAAGACTACCAGATTTTTATTGAGATTGCATTAAATCTATAGATCAATTTAAGGAGAATCAACATCTTAACAATAAGCTTCCAATCTATGACAACAGTGTATCTCTCCATTTGTTTAGTTCTTTAATTTCTTTGCATAATGTTTAGTGTTTTTCAGTGTTCTGCACATATCTGGTTAAATTTATCCCTAAGTATTTCACATTTTTGATGCTTTTATAAATGATATTTTTTGATAAGAAAGAGAATTAAAATTTTAATAATATAAATGTATTTTAATTTTGGGTCTCTGTTACTTGCTAGCATACAAAAATATAACTGATTTGTATATATTGGCCTTGATCCTGTGACCCTGCCATCTCATTAATTTTTGAGTCTTTTTGTAGATTCTTTCAAATTTTCTCTGTAGAATATCATGTTGTCTGCGAATAATGAAAGCTGTACGTCTTTCTTTCCAATCTTTATAGCTTTTCTTTCCTTTTATTGCCTACTGCCCTGACTCAACCCTTTAGTGCAATGTTGAATAGAAGGGTGCACTGTTCTATAAATGTAAATTCAATAAATGTGTTTATAATATTGTTAAAATTTCCTATAACAATATTTTTGTCCAGTTGTTCTATTAATTTCATAGAGAGGGGTATAACAATCCCCAATTATAATTGTGGTTTGTCTATTTCTCTTCCCTGTTATTAGATGCATACGCATTTAAGATCGTATGTCTTCTTAACAAATAGAACCTTTTACCATTATAAAATACCCTTCTTTATCTCTGGTCATATTCTTTTTCTTGAAGTTTTTTTCATGCTTACTTTTTGCATGGTATGTATTTTGCCATCCTTTTATTTTCAATTTCTGTGGTACTCAAAGTCATCTCTTAGACAGAGCATGTAGTTTGGTCTTTCATTTTGTTAAACTTTTTATTTTGAAATAACTATAAATTTACAGGAAGTTGCTAATAAATTTATAGGGAGGTTCTGTGCACCCTTCACCCAATGCCCTCCAATGTTAACATCTTGCAAAAATACAGTACAGTATCAATACTAGAAAATGGACTTTGGTGCTTATTCAGATTTCTCCAGTTTTACATATACTCATTTGCATGTGTGTGTATGTTTCTCTATAATTTTATCATACGTGTAGCTTTGTGTAACCACCACTACCACCACATCAAGCTACACAATCATCACCACAGGGCTCCCTGGTACTGTTCCTTTATAGCCACAATCCTTTCTCCCCTCTAACCCTTAGCCCCTGGCAACCAATAAATCCCTTCTCCATCTTTATAATTGTGTTATCTCAAGAATATTACATAAATGGAACCATGTAGTATCTTACCTTTGAGGTTGGCTTCTTTCATTCAGTGTAATTCCCTTCAGGTTCATCCAAGTTGTTGTGTGTATCAATAGTTCACTCTTTTTTGTTGCTGAGTAGTGTTCCAGGGTATTGCTATTTTAACCCATCAATCTATTCATTTTAATGGAAGTGTTTTGTCCATTTACCAATACCATCTTGCTATTTGTTTTCTAGCTGTCTCATCTGTTTTCTGTTTTCTGCTCCCCTTATCCTGCCTTACTTTGGATAAATTAAATATTTTTTAATACTTGATTTTAGTTCCTCTAAAATCAAATTAGCTTTTTTGCAATCCCTCTGTCTATTATTTTTAGATGTTATTTTAGGTATTTCCATACACATCATTAACTTAATACAATGTACTTAGAATTAATGCTATTATACTTCATATAAAATGTACAAATCTTACAACAGTAAAATTCTATTTACCTGTTCCCCTTACATTTACATACATAATATGCCCTACAATACAATATTATTATTTTAATGTACTTTAAAAAAATAATTCAATAATTTCTCTTTAATTTATTTTAATGGAGGTGTTTCTCTATGTTAATATCTTAGTGCTGCACTATGAATCAGAGACTCTGATTTTTTGACTGGGACTCAGGTATTGAAATTGATGAAAAATAAATACTTTAAAACTGAAAGTATAAATTTTCTGTTATAACACAGTTTAAATTATTTTTTATCTAATGAAGTTATTTTAGCATAATTTTCCTTGAGCTTAGATAAACCCCTACTCATGATTTCTTCATAAGCAGGTACATTTATTTATTTATTTTTAACATCTTTATTGGAGTATAATTGCTTTATAATGGTGTGTTAGTTTCTGCTGTATAACAAAGTGAATCAGCTATACATATACATACATCCCCAAATCTCCTCCCTCTTGTGTCTCCCTCCCACTCTCCCTATCGTACCCCTCTAGGTGGACACAAAGCACGGAGCTGATCTCCCTGTGCTATGCGGCCATAAGCAGGTACATTTAAATGAAACACAAAAAATCCTGCTTTTAGCACACAATTTCACTTTTCTCAGCTTTATTTTCCCACTCACACTAGTAAAAGTACTATATCTAAGATCCTAGAAAATACTGTTTAATTAAATGCCAGAAAACGCCCACCCTTACTCTCCAAAAGACCTAGTCTTACACAAAGCTCCAATAGAAAACTCCTTTAAATCTCTTTTCTATTTGGATGTTGAACTAGAATTTTGGAGACAATTTTCTGGGGCTGCATCTTCACTTACTTAAGAGATATTAGTCCCTGCTATTTAGTTGTCAGTGGGTTATTATGTCTATATTGTTTATCGGACATTGTCCAATGGGAAAAGCATGATTTGAATAAAGACACGATATGAACCATGTTATATGAAACTCCAGGGAAGAGATAGAATCAGCCTTGAGTTAAGAGCTGAAGACAGGTTTCTAGGTCTCTCCTCATTCTTCTACTTTCTGACTTCATATTGATGAAGGTGAAGTAGAATTGCTCAGGCTTTCCTTTAGAGGCTTATTTGGCGATAAAGAAAAGGAGTAAAGTCTTTATATGACTAATTCCCTTGGAACAACTGTATCAAATTGAAAATTTTAATCTAACTCTTTCTTCCTACCCCAGTAAAAGAAAATAAAATTATATCCCTTATGGTGGGTAAGGAGAACACCATTATTTTTTCAAAGGTATGCTTTTCTCCACTGTTGTGAAGTATACTAGTTTTTTTACAAGAATATGTTAGACATATTTTATTGGATATGGAAAACTTGCCTTCAGAATATGGGAAAATCTTATATTCCATCCCTCTAGTTTTATTCCTATCTACTGTCTTAACTTTATCTTCTACATGTACTCAATGCTACAATGAACCTGAACTTCTTGTTTCCTGCCTATATGCTGTTAATTCTGCTATTTCCTCCACTGAATGTGTTTTCCTCTTCATTTGCCATCTATCAAATATTATAGTCCTCAAATCTCAGCTCCTAAGAGAAATTTTCCTCAATTCTCCAAACTGACAGCAATGTCTCCCTCTTTTGAATCCAACGAAGTATGTATATTTCTTAATGCCCATAGTTAATTGTTAAAATGCCACATACAATAATAGCTACTTGAGGGAAGGATTTTCTAATTCATGGTCCTATTTCCCACAATATGCAGCATAGTATATCTTACTTCAAAGCTACTGGGTAGATATTTGTCTAACCAATTAATTAAGATATGTGAGTACAATTCTAGGGTTGTCTTTATGAACGACTTAGTCTAATATACTTTGCAAATGTCTCTATTACATTCAGGTGGGCTGCTCCTAAAGTTCGTTCCAGAGGCAGGGCTGGTTTGAAGGACTTGATAAAAATCGCTCACAAATTCTGCTCAGACAAGGACACTCCCAATATGAATAGATAACTTGTTGGATGCATCTACCAGCAGCTGAACTGCTGGCGACTTTTGTTTGGAGTGAAGAGCTTTCAGCCCAGCTTTCATCAGTGCACCTCCCTTCCGTTATGTTTTGCCTCCTGTTTTGTTTACATGAAAGACTACAGTCTTGTCTTAGAATTTCTGGGTATTATGTGTACCTTAGGGAAATCTGATTATAGAGATAATCTACTAACAGGGAAGAGTTTCCATTTGTTTCTATTGAGTTTTGTCAATTCTGAATCCAAGATTCCTTTGTATTCCAGTCCATTGACTAGAGCCTCCCAGCCAGACGTTGAGGCATCTGTTTCTATAGTCTTTGGAACTGGGAAAGATAAATAAGAATGTGCGGGAATTATCTGTATATTTGCTAACCACCAATTTAGATCTAAATAGACTCCCTCTGTTAGGAAGACTAATGAATTCCAATTCTCTGAAATATCCTTTGCTTTTAACAAGCAAGATGGAAGGCATCTAAAGAAAAAAAAAAAGAAAGAGATGCACAGAGGGAAAAGCTGTGAATAATGCCACCAGAGAACCAATTATGTTCACCAGCTGGCATTGAGAAACTTGTTTCCCTTGACAAAAAAAAGACTTCAGTTTTAGCCTCAAACTTCTTTTTGACATTGTGTTCTTTAGGGCGGAATGACAAATCCTCCCAGACATCCCCATAAGATATTAGGAAAAAAAATCTTAACACTGTTGTTACGTGTAACATGACAAAGTGCTTGGCAGGAAGAGAAAAACAAGTGAAGGCATCAACATGGCAGTTAATAAGAACCAACTAGATAAAATGACAGTGAAAATGAAACATTAAGACGTAGAGACCTTCCTCCCCAGCCACATGACTGAGTCAATGAGTTATATTCACAACTTGGCATGACAGTGATAAAGAAACTGGTTGGGACATTTCATAGATGTAAAAGTATATTTGTTATGAAAGAGTAGCTAAAAGCTATATTTCTCAGTAATAGAAACAACATTTGGGACTTTTTCCCCTGTTAAGGGGGGACCCTCTTTGATTGCAGCTAAGCCTAGAACTGTGCCTTTTGTGTGTTAGTGGGTGAGATACGATCTATTTCAGGCTCTCTCAGCCAGTAAAACTTGGAAGAAAGTGGTGTCACCCAATCTTGGGCTCTCACTAGGGGTCTTTTTTTAACTGCCCTGAGCCCCTCAGAGCCAATCTTGGCTGGGAGTCCCCTCTGTACCTCCTCCAAGCTGTTTCTTGGGGAAATACTTGTGAATTCAGTGTTTTCATTTTGTACAGTCAGTCCTCCATATCCATGAGTTTTGCATTTGCAGATTGAACCAACTGTGCCTCGAAAGTATATTTTTAAAAAATTCCAGAGACTTCCCTGGTGGTGCAGTGGTTAAGAACTTGCCTGCCAATGCAGTGGACAAGGGTTCGATCCCTGGTCCGGGAAGATCCCACATGCTGCGGAGCAACTAAGCCCATGTGCCGCAACTACTGAGCCCATGTGCCACAGCTACCGAAGCCCACGTGCCTAGAGCCTGCGGTCCGCAACAAGAGAAGCCACCGCAATGAGAAGCCTGCGCACCACAACGAAGAGTAGCCCCTGCTCTCTGCAACTAGAGAAAGCCCTCATGCAGCAACGAAGACCCAAGGCAGCCAAAAATAAATAAATGAAATAAATACAGTTATTTTAAAAAATTCCAGAAAGTTCCAAAAAGCAAAACTTGAATTTGCCATGCATCAACAACTATTTACGTAGCATTTCATTGTATTGGGTATTATGAGTAATCTAGAGATGATTTAAAGTATACTGGAGGATGTGTGTAGGTTATATGCAAATACTTCTCCATTTTATGCATAAGGGTCTTGAGCATCTATAGATTTTGGTATCTGAGGGGGTTCTGGAGCCAATCCCCCATGGATACTGAGGGACAACTGTATACCATTTTAAAACCTGCCTTTCTCAAGTATCTATTTGAAGTTCATAAAAATCTGCAGAGCAAGTTCACTCAGTCTAACCTTTGCTGAACCACTAAAGTAGAGTCCCTCTGTATCTGTGCACAATCCCTTTTTTTCTCAAGGTACCTAGAAATGTTTATTCAATAGCAACTTGCTTTTTTGATTGCAAAAAGGGGGAACTTTAATTTTAAAAGTTTATTGTTTCTCTTTCAAATGATGCCATCCTGTGTACACCTGTATAGTCTGAGTACTACACAATTCCAGGTGCACCCCCCGCAAGAAGTAAATATCAATGGCTCCTCCCTACCCCCCACCCAACCTGGATTGAAGAGAGTGGTAGTCTTGACCCTATGCACAAAGATTATATATTTTTGATGTGATTGGATAACTGACTGGATAATTAATTTAATATACTTTGTTCTGGGGAGGAAAATGGAGCTGTTATTTGCTTTCATGCCATAACTCCCCAACTCTATTATTTTACTGAAATTAGTATTATACTTAATATTACAGAAATACAAATGTTATTTTTTTTATACATCTTTATTGAAGTATAATTGCTTCACAATGGTGTGTTAGTTTCTGCTTTATAACAAAGTGAATCAGCTACACATATACACACGTTCCCATATCTCCTCCCTCCTGCATCTCCCTCCCTCCCACCCTCCCCATCCCACCCCCCGAGGCGGTCACAAAGCACTGAGCTGATCTCCGTGTGCTATGCGGCTGCTTCCCACTAGCTATCTGTTTTACATTTGGTAGTGTATATATGTCCATGACACTCCCTCACCCTGTCACATCTCACCCCTCCCCCTCCCCATATCCTCAAGTCCATTCTTTAGTAGGTCTGTGTCTTTATTCCCATCTTGCCACTAGGTTCTTCATGACCTTTTTTTTTTTTTTTTCCTTAGATTCCATATATATGTGTTAGCATACTGTATTTGTTTTTCTCTTTCTGACTTACTTCACTCTGTATGACAGACTCTAACTCCATCCACCTCATTACAAATACCTCCATTTCATTTCTTTTATGGCTGAGTAATATTCCATTGTATATATGTGCCACATCTTCTTTATCCATTCATCCGATGATGGACACTTAGGTTGCTTCCATGTCCTAGCTATTGTAAATAGAGCTGCAATGAACATTTTGGTACATGACTCTTTTTGAATTATGGTTTTCTCAGTGTATATGCCCAGTAGTGGGATTGCTGGGTCATATGGTAGTTCTATTTTTAGTTTTTTAAGGAACCTCCATACTGTTCTCCATAGTGGCTGTATCAATTTACATTCCCACCAACAGTGCAAGAGGGTTCCCTTTTCTCCACACCCTCTCCAGCATTTATTGTTTGTAGATTTTTTGATGATGGCCATTCTGACCGGTGTGAGATGATACCTCATTGTAGTTTTGATTTGCATTTCTCTAATGATTAATGATGTTGAGCATTCTTTCATGTGTCTGTTGGCCATCTGTATATCTTCTTTGGAGAAATGTCTATTTAGGTCTTCTGCCCATTTTTGGATTGGGTTGTTTGTTTTTTTGTTATTGAGCTGCATGAGCTGCTTGTAAATCTTGGAGATTAATCCTTTGTCAGTTGCTTCATTTGCAAATATTTTCTCCCATTCTGAGGGTTGTCTTTTGGTCTTGTTTATGGTTTCCTTTGCTGTGCAAAAGCTTTTAAGTTTCATTAGGTCCCATTTGTTTATTTGTGTTTTTATTTCCATTTCTCTAGGAGCTGGGTCAAAAAGGATCTTGCTGTGATTTATGTCATAGAGTGTTCTGCCTATGTTTTCCTCTAAGAGTTTGATAGTGTCTGGCTTTACACTTAGGTCTTTAATCCATTTTGAGTTTATTTTTATTTTTATTTTTTAAGAAATTCACGTTCTTTTATTTATTTATTTATTTATGACTGTATTGGGTCTTCGTTTCTGTGCAAGGGCTTTCTCTAGTTGCGGCAAGTGGGGACCACTCTTCATCGCGGTGCGCGGGCGTCTCACCATCACGGCCTCTCTTGTTGTGGAGCACAGGCTCCAGACGCTGAGGCTCAGTAATTGTGGCTCACGGGCCCAGCCGCTCCGCAGCATGTGGGATCCTCCCAGACCAGGGCCCGAACTCGTGCCCCCTGCATTGGCAGGCAGATTCTCAACCACTGCGCCACCAGGAAAGCCCCTTGAGTTTATTTTTGTGTATGGTGTCAGGGAGTGTTCTAATTTCATACTTTTACATGTACCTGTCCAATTTTCCCAGCACCACTTATTGAAGAGGCTGTCTTTTCTCCACTGTGTACGCTTGCCTCCTTTATCAAAGATAAGGTGACCATATGTGCATGGGTTTATCTCTGGGCTTTCTATCCTGTTCCATTGATCTATATTTCTGTTTTTGTGCCAGTACCAAACTGTCTTGATTACTGTAGCTTTGTAATATAGTCTGAAGTCAGGGAGCCTGATTCCTCCATCTCCAATACAAATGTTATTTAAATGACTCCTTAGCTTTGAACCAAAATCAGTAAGGAAGTGTTTTACACATTTTATTTCACATGTTTTCATCTTGGATTTTCCATGCCTCTTATTCTCTTTGAAGGATGCAATTGGAAAGGAATGGTTTCATCAGTAGTTTGTACCAGCCTTCTTACTTATACATTCCCTGAAACATCTTCAAAAATGGTTTCCTGGGACTTCCCTGGTGGTCCAATGGTTAAGCCTCCGCGATTCCACTACTGGGGGCACGGGTTCTATCCCCATTCAGGGAAATAAAATCCCGCATGCTGCACGGCGTGGCCAAAAAATAATGATTTTCTTTTTCTTTATTAATACATTTTTTAAATGGCAGTTCTTTTGAGATATAACACAACCACAAAACTCATCCATTTCAAGTATATAATTCAGTGGTTGCAGTATATTCACAGAGCTGTGCAACCATCACCACTATATAATTTCAGAGCATTTCATCACTTCCAAAGATTTCATACCATTAGCAGCCGCATCCTGCACCCCACCCCCACCGGCCCTAGGCAAACACTAATCTACTTTTTTTTTTAAGTTTTCTTTTGATGTGGACCATTTTTTTAAAAGTCTTCATTGAATTTGTCACAATATTGCTTCTGTTCTATGTTTTGGGTTTTTTTTTTTTTTTGGCTGCAAGGCATGTGGGATCTTAGCTCCCCAACCAGGGATCAGACCTTCACTCCCTGCATTGGAAGGTGAAGTCTTAACCACTGGACTGCCAGGGAAGTCCCACTAATCTACTTTTTATCTCTATAGATTTGCCTGTTCCAGACATTTCATATAAATGGTATCATACAATAAATGGCCTCTTGTGATTGAATTCTTTCATTTAGCATAATGTCTTCAAGTTTCATCCATGTTGTAGCATGTATGAACTTGCTACTTTTTAGTGCTGAAAAATATTCTATTGAGTGGATATGTACCACATTTTGTTTATCCATTCATCAGTTGATGGACATTGGGTTATTTCTACTTTTTGGCTGCTATGAACAGTCCTGTACAAGTTTGCTTTTTTTCCTGTACACACTGTGTGTGTGTGTGTGTACTTCTGTTTTCAAGAGTCTTGGTTATTCACTTAGGAGTGCAGTTGCTAGGTCTTATGGTAACTGTATGTTTAACATTCTGAGGAACTACCATACTGTTTTGCAAAGTGGCTGCACCATTTTATAATCCCACTGGCAATGTAGGGAGGCTCTAATTTTTCTACATTTTCCCAATACTTATTTTCTGTCTTTTTAATTTTATCTGTCCTAGTGGGGTGAAGTGGTATCTCATTGTGGTTTTGATTTGCATTTCCCTAATAACTAATGATGTCGAGCATCTTTTCAAGTGTTAATTGGCCACATTTTTATATCTCCTTTGGAGAAATATCTACTCAAGTCCTTTGCTTATTTTAAAATTATTAATTTTGCTTGTGGTAAACTACACATAATATAAAATTTCCATCTTAACCTTTTTTTTTTTTTTTTTTTTTCTTTTTTTTTTTTAATTATTATTTATTTATTTATTTATTTATTTTTGGCTGTGTTGGGTCTTCGTTTCTGTGTGAGGGCTTCCTCTAGCTGTGGCAAGTGGGGGGCCACTCTTCATCGCGGTGCGCGGGCCTCACTATCGTGGCCTTTCGTTGCGGAGCACAGGCTCCAGACGCGCAGGCTCAGTAGCTGTGGCTCACGGGCCTAGTTGCTCTGCGGCATGTGGGATCTTCCCAGACCAGGGCTCGAACCCGTGTCCCCTGCACTAGCAGGCAGACTCTCAACCACTGCGCCACCAGGGAAGCCCTTAACCTTTTTTAAGTGTACAGTTCAATGGCATTAAGTACATGCTCATTTTGTACAAACATCACCACTGTCCATCTCCAGAACTCTTCATCTTCCAAAACTGAAACCCTGCACCCATTAAACACCAGCTCCCCATTTCCCATTCCCCAGCCCCTGGTAACCATCATTCTACTTTCTGTCTCTATGAATTTGACTAGTCTAGGTACTTAGACTGTATATAGTGGAATCATAAAGTATTTGTCCTTTTGTGACTGGCTTATTTGTGACTTTGCATAGCGTCTTCAAGGTTCATCCATGTTGTAGCATGTGTCAGAATTTCCTTCCTTTTAAAGACTGAATAATATTACATTGCATCTATATACCACATTTTGTTCATCCATTCATCCACTGAGGGACACTTGGGTTTCTTCCACCCCTTGGCTATTGTGAATAATGAACATGGATGTACAAATATCTGTCCAAGTCCCTGCTTTCAATTCTTTTGGGTAAATGCCGAGGAGAGGAATTGTTGGACAATGTAGTAATTCTATTTTTAAGTTTTTAGGAACTGCCATACTGTTTTCCACAGCAGCTGCACCATTTTACATTCCCAACAATAGTGCACAAGAATTCCAATTATCCTCACCAACACTTATTTTCTGCTTTTTAAAAAACTAGTAGCCATCCTAATGAGAGTGAAATGGTATTTCTTTGTGGTTTTGGTTTATATTTCCCTAATGATTAGAGATTATATCAGCCAGCTCTGACTGCCATAACAAATACCATAGACTGGGTGGCTTAAACAACAGAAATTTATTTCTCACAGTTCTGGAGGCTGGGCAGTTCAAGATCAAAAGTTCCAGCCAATTTGTTTCCTAGTAAGAGCTCTCTTCCTGGCTTGCAGATGGCTGCCTTCTCACTGTGTCCTCACAGGGAGGAGAAAGAGAGATCATTCTCTCTTCCTCTCTTTCTAAGGTCACCAATCCTATTGGATGAGAGCCCCACCCTTTTGACCTCATTTAACCTTAATTATCTCCTAAAAGTCCTATCTCCAAATACAGTCACATATGAATTTTGGAAGAACACAGTTTGGTCCATAGCTGTGATGTTGTGCATATTTTCATGTATTTATTGGCCATTTGTATATCTACTTTGGACAAATGTGTATTCAAGTCTTTTGTCCACTCTTAAATAAGGATATTGGTTTTGTTTTGAGTTGTAGAAGTTCTTTAATATTCAGGATAATAACCCTTTATTAGGTATAGGATCCACAAATGTTTTCTTCCATTCCATGAGTTGCCTTCTCACTCTGTTGACTGTGTCCTTTGATACTCATTTTTAAGTTGGGTTATTTATCTTTTTATTGTTGAGTTGTAAGAGTTCTTTATATATTCTGGATACAAGCCCCTTACTAGGTATATGATTTGCAAATATTTTCTCCCATACTGTGGGTTGTCATTTGACTTCCTGATGATGTCCTTTCAAACACAAAAGTTTTAAATTTTGATGAAGTCCCATTTACTTTTTCTTTTGCTTCTTGTGCTTGTGGTGTCATATCTAAGAAATTATTGCCTAATTCAAAGTCATGAAGTTTACTCCTATGTTTTGTTCTAAGAGTTTTATAGTTTTAGCTCTTACATTTTGGTTTATGATCCATTCTGAGTTAATGCTTGTATATGGTATGAGATATTCCTTTTCTTTTAATCCCTAAAAACAATCATTTTAGCATGTTTTTACTAGATTCAATATGAAAAAACATTAGTAAAGTGGGTTTTTTTGTTTGTTTGGGGAGATCTTTTTTTTTTAATCACTGACTCATTGCACACATGGGAAGCCACATCTATTTATATCACCAAAAATATACCTCACTTGGATTAAGCTCATTCAGTCTGTTTTATAAGCAGAGAAACCCAAGCATAAGGTAACAGCAGGAATGGCTGCCAATGGCAGTTGAGATAACACTCATTGAAAGATTATGAATAACATTTTGATTACAAATAAAAGCATGGTCTCATCTTTTTAGTGCAAAATTAGCTACGATTACATATCATCTTTTAGTCTGATTAATGGCAGAGTAACAATTAGAGTAGGAAAGAGATTAGCAAATTATTTAAGATGTCAAGTGCAGTTAGTGTGTCATTTTATCATAGATAATATAGTAAAGCTCATAGCGACAGGTGTATGTAATAAATAAGAACTGAGAATACTCAGATCTTGAAGAGTCAAGGTAATGTTTCTAAAATCAGCATTATTTCGTTGGATTTGATTTTCTTCCTCTGAATTGTCATACTGTTGAATTGGGCTTTGATTTACTGACACTCTAAGATTTGGTGTGGATGTTCTTTTTGCTTTGCAGGACGCACAGAATCAAAAATTAAAGACAAGTGTATGGTATCGTGAGGTAAATGATTCTGTTTTCTTCCATGCATGCTGGACTCCTGAACTCGATCTGTTGCAAGATGTAATTATTAGAAGAAATAGATACTATCTTGTGTTTCTAGTTCTTTATGTCTGCAGCAGACCTGATTTATTAGAATCTGAGTAAGATACGTGGCTGTGGTTTCTGGTTGGGGCAACCCTCTTCAGAAGTTGAATGGAAAGTCCTCTCCCCTGACAGATAGAACCAACAGGCTGATCAATTGAGTTATTCATCCGAATCCCTCTTCAGTTCTTTGATGAGATTGACATTGCCCCTTTGTGATGTTTCCTTTTTGGCTACAGGTTTGGGATGATGAGTTTTTATCCTGGAACTCCAGCATGTTTGATGAGATTAGAGAGATCTCCCTACCTCTAAGTGCCGTCTGGGCTCCTGATATCATCATAAATGAGTTGTAAGTGTGCTGGGGTGTGTTTCTGTGGGGTTTAGGCTGCTTAGAATATTCAGGCCAGTTGCTGCTTCCTTTAAGTCATGGTTACTATTTTTTGTTTCTCAACTTGAAGAAGAGCATACTGTTGGGAGTATTCAGGTTAGAAGTACCATGAGTTGACATCATTTAAGATACAGATTTGATTGCTAATGCTTCATGTTACTCATGGATTATGTCTGTGTGTGTGTGTGTGTGTGTGTGTGTGTGTGTGTGTGTGTGTGTGTGTCTGTGTGTGTTTTATAAATTTACTTATTTATTTATATTTTTTATTTTTGGCTGCATTGGGTCTTTGTTGTTGCACGTGGACTTTCTCTAGTTGAGGCGAGCGGGGGCTACTCTTCGTTGCGGTGTGTGAGCTTCTCTCATTGCAGTGGCTTCTCTTGTTGCAGAGCACGGGCTCTAGGCGTGCGGGCTTCCGTAGTTGTGGCACACAGGCTCAGTAGTTGTGGCTCACAGGCTTAGTTGCTCCGCGGCATGTGGGATCTTCCCGGACCAGGGCTCGAACTCGTGTGCCCTGCATTGGCAGGCGGATTCTTAACCACTGTGCCACCAGGGAAGTCCTATGTCTGTGTTTTAACATTAGCAAGTGAGTTGACTTACAAGGGTGTCATTGCTGAACCCACCTTTGCCAGGGTGGCTATCTCATGTAAAGTGTGATTCTGTCTTTGCACTTCTAGGCTAGTCTTGGGTGTTACGGTCACTATCATCTTATAATCAGTTCTGTTTATGTATTGGAATGACTAAAGCGCTTTCTGTAACAAAGATCTTTTGTGTTTCATATAGTGTGGACATTGAAAGATCACCTGATCTTCCCTATGTTTACGTGAACTCATCTGGGACCATTAAGCACTCTAAGCCCATCCAACTTGTCTCTGCATGCAGTTTAGACACATACGCTTTCCCATTCGATATCCAGAATTGCAGCCTAACCTTCAATAGCATTCTGCACACAGGTAAGCCATGAGAGGTGGAGCCTGCTAGTGGGTAAACACACTTGTGCTGGGTTGGCACACATAGGTGAAATTATTATATTATGCTGTCCCTCAGGTCTATTTTATTCTTGCACATAATTGACTTTTTATAAATCTAAATCTCTTCTTGCAGTTATTTGGCTCCTGCTGTAATTCAGACTAAGTACAGTATTGTGCCCAGAGATATTGCCCTTTGCTGCTGTTGGTTTGAAAATACAATATTAGGCTTCTACTGCCATTGAGAACGTTATAGAAGTCTCATACTATAGACAATGGAGTACAAACCCTCAGTTCATAGCTGCTTTTTTTCATGACCAGAAAGTTTTTATCTCCCATCCCTACCCCTAATTCAAAATGGTATATTGAACCCCATCTCCATAAGACTGTCCATGTGGGGACAGGAGTAAAAAGGAAGGATTTGAATTGCGAGTTGGAAAAGTGGGTTAATAATGGTGCCTCTCTCCATGGGAAGTCAACTGTTTCTGTTGTTTTCAGTGGAAGATGTAGACCTGGCCTTCCTGAGAAGCAGAGAAGACATTACACATGACCAAAAAGCATTTTTGAATGACAGTGAGTGGGAACTTCTTTCTGTGTCCTCAACATACAACATCCTGCAGAACAGCGCTGGAAACTTTGCACAGATTCAGTTTAATGTAGGTCCTCCCCGTTCCTGTCCCTGTTGCCCACTTCTCTGCAGTCTTTCACCTTCTCTATTGGGCTGAGGAGTCTCTCTCCTGCATCTTCTCATTCGTTATCACCTAAGTACAGGTGATTCCAATGGTTCCAACATCCACTTGCATTTTGGCATTTCAGAGACCAGAGATTCAGCCACAGATCCTGGACTCCTGCTGTAGCTATTCCATATGTGAATATAAAGAGAATGGTTTTCAGACAGAGACCTGAACCAGCCACTACAGCAGGAATCTTCAAGCCTTTCAATACATATAACAGCCTCACTTTTAATTGCTACTGAGAGAGAGAGAGAAAAAAAAAAAAAAACCCACAAACAACAGCAACAAAAAATTAGGAGAAGAGTGTCTCTTCAACATTAATGTCCTGTTTGCAATTGAGTAAATTATTAATTAATCCCAGATGCACATGCATAAAATTATCACATTATTAACTTGAGTATCTTGAGGGATTAGCTAACAAATCACCTGCAGGATCCACAGAGACCACTGGTGGTTTCCGGATCAGAGAGAACAACTACTCTAGAACGACGTGATAAGAACCCAGACTTCTCAGATGTGCCACCGGGAATGCCCTTGGCTGCACTGTTCCTGGGGAAATTTGTCCAGCAGACACCTGGGGGGCAGTTGGGAGCAGGACAGTGAAGCCTGATACCTTGCAGTCCAGGGGCACCGTTCTTCCTTCCCTCCTGGCAAACCATCCTGACATGTGGTCTGCAGCAAGTTTCTGCAGCCAGCAGACTTGTCATTAGTATTCAGCCCTGCTTTTCTGCACAAAGTCAGCTGGTGGTGGGAGCTGGGGGCAGTGGGAGGGTCTTTCATGCCAGGTAATCTGATTGAAAAGTAGAGACTAGACAGGTCAGGATTGCACAGATGAATTCACATAGATGAAGTCTCCTGGAAACAAACCTTTTGAATAAGAAGGAAAAGTCAGACTAGACTAAGGTGCTATTGTTACAATGGATAATCATATGCTAAGTGGAGTGGTGGTGATGAAATAAGCGATTATTGAGGGCACAGAAGTCCTCCATTGTTTAAAAGGTGTGGTATGCAGCTTTCTAGCAAAGCTCTTGTTAAATCAAGGCCTCTTAGACACAGCTGTGATTTGAACCTGACTAATCTATAACGCCGGGTACCAGCTAATCCCAATTCATACCTTCCTTGCAGTAGGGCTTGGGTTCTTGCCTATTCTGCTTGGTTTTTATCAAAGCTTGCATTGTGGTTGTTTGTCCACTTTTTTACCAAGAGAAAGGGAGGGGAAAAAGAAAGCTTTTTTAATTTCAATGAGTTTCTTGGCTAAGAGTAAACACCTCATTAATTTTAAAGATATCAGCCCACAAACATTATTGATGCAGCCCGAATAATGGAGAGCATTAAAGGGAAATGTGAGGGAGTAGCACGTGCAAGGTGGAACACAGTCACCTATCAAGCACTCCGGAGAACGCTGCACACACCATTACCTACACTGCACGGAGGAGACAAACAAAGATGGGAGACGGGACAGGTAAACAGGAGTGTGTGCTCCCGCGCGCACAAATGAACTCTCTCCATAGAGCAGGCATTATTTGTAGTTACATGTCACCCTTTACCCTAAATATTAATTGTCTTCTCAACAGTGGCAAGAGGTTTTCTTTTTTTACTTTATTTATTTATTTGTTTGTTTATTTTTGGCTGTGTTGGGTCTTCGTTGCTGCGTGCAGGCTTTTCTCTAGTTGCGGCGAGCGGCAACTACTCTTCGTTGCTACACGTGGGCTTCTCATTGCGGTGGCTTCTCTTGTTGCGGAGCACGGGATCTAGGCGTGCGGGCTTCAGTAGTTGTGGCACGTGGGCTCAGTAGTTGTGGCTTGTGTGCGGGCTTAGTTACTCTGCAGCATGTGGGATCTTCCCGGACCAGGGCTCAAACCCGTGTCCCCTGCGTTGGCAGGCAGATTCTTAACCGCTGAGCCACCAGGGAAGTCCTGGCAAGAGGTTTTCTATGTCCTAGCTCCATGTTAAATATGATGAACAGAGGCGTAAAAGATTGTTAAAGAGAGGAGACGATCTCCTCCCTGGATCTCAGGAACCAAGGTTCCATTCCTTTGTTGTCTTCACTGCCACGCTTCTTCTCCATTCACTGTTTACATTGAGGGGGGCTGGAGGGGACATCGATTCGATTTCATGCTCTTGGAACTTCTGCCTGGGGACCTTTGCCCTGGGGGTTAAGGTTGGTTATCTAGCAGGCTGCCTTCCACCCTGGCCCTCGGGAACAGAGTAGGGAAAGAATCCTGAGAAGAGCCACAGATCGTGTTTGGTAAGGCGGGGAGCCAGACTCAGGAGCATTCCTGCGACTTTGGAAGACAAGTAGATTGAGTGACTCTCCAGTTCAGTTCTTTTTCCCCCTCGACCTCTTTCAGCCTCCCTGACTCCGCATTCCCACTATGTGCACCATGTCGGCTCATGTTCTCCTACTCCGTGCCAGACATCCTACTGTGAATTTAGCAATCAAGTCACCCGGGGGTCCTTCAACGACCTTTAGCCAATAATGCGAAATTCAGAGCCCGGTTCCATGCCAACATTGGGCCTACCAGGGTCCTGACAGCAAAGGGCCAGCTCCCTCTCAATCTAATCACCTCCTGTGTCCAAGTCCAGGCTACCCAGCAGAGGGTAGGGAACGAGTGGGGCAGGCAGGAGGAACAAAGATCTATTCTAAATACATCATCAGCCTGGGCCTGATGTACGTGCTGCCGTTGATACTGAACCAAATGCTCCGGGTGCCCCGTTAGTCCCGGCTAACGTGCAATCCTGTCTGCAGCTCCAGGACATGTATTGTTGATCAGAGGGCACCGCTGACACTTTGGAGTCAGGCTGCATTCCACAGGGGGCCCAGAGCACAGACACTTCTGCCTACGAGGATGTCTGTATGCAGCCTGGCACCCGATCCAGCAGCCATGGGAGGGGAGGTTTCCTCCAATACATTGTCAGAGGTGCTGGTTCCCAGAAACAGCAGGGTGAACATTTGATTTCTGTATGGTAGTGTTTTGTTTCTTTTTTGTTTTTTAAAGAATGAGGGTAGAAGTGAGAGGCGGTAGAAATAAAATTTGAGAACTCATGTTGGATAGAAAAGGGTGGACCGTTGTGGGAACTAAAGTGAGCCCGACCACAGATGTCCTCTCACTGCCTAAATGCTCATGCGTCCAGAATTGGAGGCCCACAGGGGACTCCTAGAAAAATGCAGAGGGGCATCTGGGAAAGAAAGGCGCCTTGTTTACCCTCATTTTCAGGTGTAATTTTCCTTTCTAGAGTAGGGTAGATTAATTTTGTTGAGATATCCATTGAATGCAGCTCATAAACTTGATAGAAGATCCTTCTAAGCTCTATTAGGTCACTCCAGAGAGAGAGAGAAAGAGAGGAGAGAGAGACACACACACACACAGAGATATATATATATATACATAGAGAGAGAGAGAGAGAGAATTTAGACCCCTAGAAGCCCTTCCAGGGTCACTCAAGTAACCCTGGAATCACGGACTTTCTGCTAATCCAACCCGACCCATGGTCTAGATCCAAGAAACTCTCACTCTTGTGCAAGGATCTTACTTAAATGGCTGCAACTTTCCCATTCTTTCTGAATTGGGAATGTTGGGAGGGGCTTGCGAGAGGAGGAAAATGGGCTTCTGTATGAAGCGTGAGTCTGGGCTTCAAAATTCCAACTATGTCATAAAGATGGTCATGCAAAATTGAGTACTGGTGAGGTCTACCATCAAGGAGGCAATTAGAGGCTAACCTTGGGGCCTATTCCATCTCCAAGGAGCTCTCCACATACACATTCTGAATTAGATTGATCTCTTTCATTAACATCAGTAGGCTCCAAATACCTTTGTGTACTTATTATTACCTGGCTTTAATGGATAATGAAATTGTGGCATAATATTGCTAACACCTGAAGGGTGTCTAATGGAGAACACGGACTGAAACCAAAGTGCTTTTTCTTCCCCTTCTGTGGAATTTAAAGGCACCAGCTCCTTTAGTCCATTAGAAATGATGGGGTCTAGGTAGGGGCAGTTCTGCAGAGAGTGGTATCTCACTGAGCTGGTGACATACCGTCCCCTGGCATGCAGGGGTCACTGCCTGACATGACCTGCAGAGAGGTAGCCCTCTGAACACTGACCTTAAGATGAGAGCCCCCCTTTGGGCTCACTCCACTCTCCCCCCCCACTGGAGCTAAAAGAAGCGTTATTAACAGATTCTAATACAGCTCAGTGAACATCTTTTGTGTTCTTATCACGCACCAAGCTCAATGCTGAGCACTGAGGACACAAGCATGAATAAAACAAGACTCTTGGTTCCTATCACAGGCCTCAAAATCTGCCCAGGGAGACATGATAACAGTAACCACAAAACCAAGCACTGACTCCAGATCAGGCACTGTTTTAAGAGGTCGTACTGGAATCCTCACATCTCTATGAGACGGCGACTCTAAGGATCCACGTTTCTACAAGTGTTTGAATTGGGGTGCAGAGAAGTTAAGTATCTTAACCAAGGTTATAGGGTGACTGGTGGAGCCTGGACTTGACTCCAGAAACTATGTGCCTAATCCTATATGATGGTGACACACAACTAAAGATAAGCAGTAATATTCCAGTCCAGTCTGTGGCATCCTTCCACTGTGTGTTACTGGCCAAGTCGCCTGTATTAGTTTCTTAGGGCTGCTGTAACAAAGTACCACTTTAAAACAATAGAAATTTCTTCTCTCACAGTTCTGGAGGTCAGAAATCTGACATCAAGGTGTTGGCAGGGTTGGTTCCTTCTGAGCGCTCTGAGGGAGAGACTGCTCCATGCCCCTCCGTTAGCTTTTGGTGGTTGCTAGCAATCTTTGGCTTTCCTCGGCTTGTAGACATATCACGCCAATGCCTGCCTCCATCTTTACATGGCATTATCCTTTGTATGTCTCTTTTCTTCTTCTTACAAGGACATCAGTCATATTGGGTTAAGGGCCCACCGTATTCCATATGACCTCACCTTAACTTATTTCATCTGCAATGATCCCATTTCCAAATAAGGTCATATCCTGAGCTTCCGGAAGGACACGAATTTTGGGGGCATTATTCAATCCAGTACCATCTGCCACCCTCTGACTCCCCCAAATTCATGTCTGTCCCATGTGCAAAATATAGACGCCCTATCCCAACATCCCCAAATGTCTTAACCCATTCCAGTACTGATTCTAAGACCAGAATATCACCTAAACATAAACTCAGAAAGTCCCAAATCTTGTCATCAAATCAAGTATAGACCGTGGGTATGGTCCATTTTGGGGCAAACTTCGATCTGCAGACTTGTGAAATATCTAACCATCAGAATCTGGTTCCTGATCCCATAAGACGTGGGTTGGGGGTTTGAGGGGCAAGAGTAGAGACCTGTCCTGTCACCAGTTCTAACTCTATTATTTAGGATAGTGCCTGATACTCTGTTCATGCTCAATTCATGTTTCTTGAGCGGGGGAACAAAGGGCTTTGAGAATCAAAGGAGATCATGAAAACAAAACATTTCCGAAAACTGTGGGATAAAATTAGAGTTTCTTTAGGCTGCACTGGGCTTGTAGAGAAAATTAGTCTAGTCCATAGGTAACATTGCCCCCAGATCAACTTAAAGAAAAAGGTGGGTCCTTTGTGCTTGAAGAAAACCAAAACTGTAGGAAATATTTGATCTGTCTTAGGAATTGGAACATCCTTGCTAAAAGGCAGAAAAATGGCTAAGGTTGTTCTGGAGGGTCTGTCTAGTTTTACGATTTTACAAGCCAAACAT
The DNA here is from genome assembly GCF_965194825.1 of Balaenoptera physalus. Lineage (NCBI taxonomy): Eukaryota > Metazoa > Chordata > Mammalia > Artiodactyla > Balaenopteridae > Balaenoptera > Balaenoptera physalus. Next base: position 19,197,575 of record NC_138889.1, on the reverse strand, counting down.
AGACATAGAGCTTTCTGCTTTATGTCACAGCCCAAGCTAATTGTCCACCCTTGTACCTACCTGTTTACTTTCAGCTATTGTTGATAGCCAGTGAGGAGTATCCTCACAACAGGACAGGCTACATACTTTGTGGGGCCTCGTGCAAAGTGAAAATGCAGGGCCCCTTGCTTAAAAATTATTAAGAATTTCAAAATGGCACAAACCCAAGCATGGGCGCATCTCAGTGCAGGGCTCCTTGTGACTGCATGAAGCTGGCCTGCCTCCCAGCCTCTTAGCTCTTGCTAGGTAGGCCTCTCCCCTGGCACCTTGGGGAACATGAGGTTTGGTGAAACTGCACTTTCCTAGGAACCAGGGACCCTAAGGAGCCACACTGCCCGTCTTTGGTTCTGTCCCAGATTTCCATTCACTCTCTGCATCAGCCTCTAGGTGGAAAAGAGTCATCTCAGCGTGTGCTATTTACATGGGAACTTTATTTAAAGAGTACAACAGCTAATCTCAATTGTACCCAAGATGCTTGGCAAAGCAAAAGTAAACTGCTTTTTTAAAAAGGGAAAAATCAAGGCATGGAGAGGTTCGATACCACCCAGAATCACTTAAACCAGCACATCAAATTGAGGGGCTTGGGAACTCTGCTGTTCCTTTGACTCTAAGTCTGGGCTCTTTCTGCTTAACCAACATGCCTACTGGTACTTTTCTTTAGGGTGGTATTCTTATTCCTTTCATCTCCTTTATGTAATATCCACCATGAAGTCTCTGGGGGTCTTCCCACTTCTACCCTCCAGAGACAGCAGGCTTGGTCGCCCCCATCTCCCCATATGGCCAGATCACCAACAGCCCAGGTGGGGCTCACAACACAAGAGCCCCTGTGGACTCTGGCCCCTTGACTCCCTTCCCCCTGCACCTCCTAACCACGGCTATGTCTGTCACAGCACAACGAAGGGAGTAGAAAGGTGCAGGTTGATGACAGGTCATGGTTTTCCTTGTTGACTGCACTTGGGTAAAAATGTATTTTAACCAAATGATTGCAAAGCAGTGAGTGTCATTCTGGTTTAGATATTTGCAGCCAGTTATGTCTCATGTGAAAGACAATAGCCAGACTACAATCTGCCGAATGGCTCTGGTCTGCAGAACTCCACTGAGTCAGGACGTGCTTCCAGACCCAAAGACTGGGGAGGCCCTGCTCTCACCAGCAAGGTGACATCTGGTCTCACCCAGCCAGGCTCTTCGCCCACCACCTTCTGCTGTGTCCCTGCTCTCTGCCCTGGCTCCCGTCTATGTGATCCGCGTCCAGAGAGGGAGGCAGAGGTGAGAGAGAAGACCCTGAACTCAGCTCAGAGTAGGCTGTATGGGAAAGAGCACAGGGCTTGGAACCAGAAGATGTGGGAGCACACCCCAGCTCTGCCACTTACTCAGCTGACTTAGGGGGCTGAGCTTTATTTTTAAAAATCTGTAAAGTGGGGATGCTCTATTACCTGCCAACAAACTGACAGTGAGGAGTAAATAAATCACATCCCACGTGAAAAAGTATCTAGCACACTATCTGACATGTAGAAATCGGTCAGCTGTTTGGTGAATCAGAGAAATGGGAGATTTCAGACATCATGTTTTTCCAAATCTAACAGCAACATAGCCCAGAACATTCATTTGTTCAGTAAACATGTATCGAATACCCACTGTAAGATAGGTATTATTTCTGGCCCCATGAAGGATTAAAAAATGCCATTTTCACCCTCAAATGGTCATTGCAAAGCAGTAAGTGTCTGATGGGGAAACAGCCCTGTCATATCATAGTTTCTTTCCAGGAAGGATGAGAATAGATTTTGTGTTAATTACAGACATCTCCTATTCCCATCCCAGAGAAGCTATGTATAACAAAATGGCAACAGCCATCATTGTAATTTTATGAGTCTTAAATTCCCAGCTAAAAAACCTGCTCAGCAGCTCTCTGCCCAGCGGTGCTGCAGGTCCTGCTGGGTATCTGCAGTTGCCCCCACCTCACATCTACTTTTGCTCCTGGAGGCTGGTCTGCGGCCTGTAGAGTTGGGACTCCTGGTCATGTTTGGCCAGTAGCAGGCAGGGGAGACAGTGGCAGGAGATTGGAAGGAGGGGGAGAGTGAGTGGAGCATTTATCTCTCCATTTCTCCCCACCCCATGGCATCTCCGCCATCTGGCTGTGCTCCTAAGAGGAAGCCACAAGTCCAACCAGCTTTCTGTCCCCTCAAGTTCCAACCACATTCCCGGTCTTTGGTCCCTTCAGGCCTAAGGGTAGGAACAGCTGACGCAGTCCCCCGAATCCCAGGAGTATTGTCCTCCTCCTTGTGGTTTCTCTATGTCCTGCCCACACCTTGTCAAGCCCTCCTCAACTTTCCCAGTTTAACTGTGCTATTTGTTCCTAACCAGACTCTGACAGATACACAGGTGCTAAAGTGTTTGCATTCCAGGTAAGAAGAGAGACTAAACCAAAACCAATACAATATGTTGCAAACTAAATGGTTTAAAAAGAAAGATTATGGTGTAAGACCTGGTTTTAAAACAGTTTCTCACTCACTAGCTATGTGAATTTGGACAAGCCATTTAATCTCTAGGAACCTCAGTTTCCCGGTTTGTAAAATGGAAATAATAATACCCAGCCCAGTGAGAGAGTGGTAGTGTGTATATGGACATATATACACTATCAAATGTAAAACAGATAGCTAGTGAGAAGCAGTCACATAGCACAGGGAGATCAGCTCGGTGCTATGTGACCAGCTAGAAGGGTGGGATAGGGAGGGTAGGAGGGAGGGAGATGCAAGAGGGAAGAGATATGGGGATATATGTATATGTATACCTGATTCACTTCGTTATAAAGCAGAAACTAACACACCTTTGTAAAGCAATTATACTCCAATAAAATCGTTAAAAAAAATAATAATAATACCCAGCCCTCAGAGTTGTTGTGAGGATTAAATAAGACAAATCATATGAAACACTTATTCCAGTGCCTGGCATAGAGCAAGTGCTAAATAAATGGTAACTTCTTCTTATAATGATTAATAATATTAATATTAGTTCTATGTAAAAGCTTAAAGGATTTTTTTCTGTTTTCTAAACCACAAGATAATCTCCTATTCTAAACTACATAGACTTTTCATATTACACAGAAATGTTGGGACGGCAGAAAGCGTTCTTGGCTAGGGGTTTGGCCAAACATTTGTCCATTGGCTTAGACCCTCTTGTCAACAGATTCCTCGTCCCTGCCCAGGTGGTGATTCGCAGGCGCCCACTGGTCTATGTTGTGAACCTGCTGATTCCCAGCATCTTCCTAATGCTCGTGGACCTGGGGAGCTTCTATCTCCCGCCCACCTGCCATGCCAGGGTTTTGTTCAAGAGCAGCGTGCTGGTGGGCTACACCGTCTTCAGGGTCAACATGTCTGGCGAGGTGCCGGAGAGCACAGTGAGCACCCCTCTGATTGGTAAGCAGCTGCGGGGTCGCTAGCTACCTGTCTTGCATCACTTCTGTCCAAGATCTGATGCTGCCTTTCAGGTGGGGAAGGGAGAGGCCCAGAGACCCCTGCTAACTCCACCTCCTCTGGCTCCTTCCCTCAGGGGTCTTCTTCACGGTCTGCATGGCCTTCTTGGTTCTCAGCTTATCCAAGTCCATCCTGTTGGTCAAATTCCTCCATGATGAGCAGTGCAGCCGGTGGCACTGGACCCTCTTGTGCCTTCGAGGGGACACCGATGAGGAAGGGCCTAGAATGGATCCCTGGGCCCAGCTCGCTGGGGTAACAGGTTTGTGAGAAGCCTTGAGGTCCCTGCTTGGTTCTGCTTTATCACCCTCAGCCTCAGTTCCCATGGGTGGAACAGCAGGCCGTCTTGAATCAGCTGTATGAAAAAATGGAAACACCTGCTTCTTAACCTCTGCCCTGCATATTACATCACCTCCCTGGAGACTGAAGACCGTCTCCTGCTGGCTTGCCAGAAAGCCACGTGTCAGCCTAGAGATCTAGGCCTCAGTCCCCTTAGCTTTTTTTTTTTTTTTTTTTTTTTTTATTGCTGTGTTGGGTGTTCGTTTCTGTGCGAGGGCTTTCTCTAGTTGCGGCAAGTGGGGGCCACTCTTCATCGTGGTGCGCGGGCCTCTCACTATCGCGGCCTCTCTTGTTGCGGAGCACAGGCTCCAGACGCGCAGGCTCAGTAGTTGTGGCTCACGGGCCTAGTCTTTCCGCAGCATGTGGGATCTTCCCAGACCAGGGCTCGAACCTGTGTCCCCTGCATTGGCAGGCAGATTCTCAACCACTGTGCCACCAGGGAAGCCCCCCTTAGCTTGTTTTATTTTCCAGTTTGGAACCATTGACCCCAGAATAGCAGAGTGCATGCATGTGCACGTGTGCGCACACACACATACAAATAGTTTGTATACATTTGGGATCTGATCGCTTAATGTGCAAAAGTATACAAATCATCCCAGTGTTCCCTTTGGCAACACATATACTAACACTGGAATGATACAGAGCTTAGCATGGCCCCTGTGCAAGGATGACATGCAAAGTCATGAAGCAGTCCATATTTTCACTGTATCCTTGAAAGTTGCCAAGAGAGTACATTCCAAAAGTTCTCATCACAAGAACAAAAATTTGTAACTGTGTGTGGTGATGGATATTACCTAGGCTTATTGTGGTGATCATTTCACAATATATACAAACATTGAATCATTATGTTGTACGCTTGAAACTAATATAATATGTCAATTATACCTCAATTTAAAAAAAAAAAAGAACCATTCCAGCCCCTAAAGCTCTAAGTCAACGTGGGGTGGCTGCTAGCTCAGAAAAATCTCCCGGATGGATGTAGCCTCGACAGCCTACTTAACACAACACCCTACTTACACATCACCTTACTTGCTGTGTTCTCCAGGGGTTCCTTCAGTGCAGTCTTGCCTCCCCTCAGCAGGTAGGGAGAGGGTCCCCAATCCTAACTAACCCACTGCCCAGTTTTGCCCACCACCTTTCTTGAAGGTTGAGGCCATCGGCTTCAATGGGAAGGCCGGGGGAGCCTTGGTAGCCCCTGGCTCACCTAGAGTGTCTTCCTCTCATGTAGAGCCCCCCATCTGTCAAGAGCACCAGACCCAGCCAGGGACCCTGAGGGAAGTCTGGTCCCAGCTTCAGTCTATCAGCAGCTACTTGCAGACCCAGGACCAGGCGGACCGACAGGAGGCTGGGTGGCTGGCCCTCCTGGAACGCTTTGACCGACTGCTCTTCCAAAGCTATCTCGTTGTGCTGGGGTTCTACACCATCACCCTGTGTTCCCTCTGGGTGCTGTGGAGTGGCTCATGAAGACCCAAGTTTGCTGGTCTCCATCAATGTGTTTGCATGGCACTTGGGGAAGGCTGAAAAGTTTTTGTGGGGATATTGGAAGGGGACAAATGATGGGGTAAAAAGTTCTCCAGCCCCCGTTGCCTCTTTTCATTCAGCCCAGGGATGCACATCATCTTATTTGCTATTGAATGACCCAAGAGTAATGCATTCATGACGAAAATGCATAAACAGTACAAGGTATCCAGTGAAAAGTAATCCTGCCCTCTTACCCAGTTCACCCCAGAAGTAACCACCGTTAGCAACCTCTTTCAGAAAATTTCTAGCACATGCGAGCATACGTGTGTGTTTAAACTGTTTCTTAAAAGGTATAAGAGCACTCCATCTCCCAGTCCTGCCTTGGTCACTTATTCAGTCAGTCATTCAACAAAACTTGTATTGAGTGTTGATTAAGTCCTAGGCCTTGTGTCAGGCACACCAGAGAGTACAAAATAAGTCAGTTTCAGATCATTCTTCACTTGACTTGATCCTTGAGGAACCTTGTTCCAACCAGAACACAAAGTTCCCACCTTATCTGTATCCTGGAGCTCTTGTTCCCTTCATCCCAGGTGAGTCTATCTTCCCCTGTGCCTTCTCAGCAGTGCATTCCTATTGGAGGGGATCCAGATCTAGCACATTTCATCAACACGCACCATGTGTAAGGCACTGGGGGATAGGCTTAATGCATGGCCCTTGGGTTCGAGGAGTTTATTATAATATGCTATCCTTGTATTAGTCTGCTCTGGATGCCATAAAAAAATACCACAAACTGGGTGGCTTAAACAGAGATTGATTTTCTCACAGTTCTGCAGGCTGGAAGTCCAAGATCAAAGTGTTGGTAGGGTTGGTTTCTTCTGAGGCCTCTCTCCCTGGCTTGTAGATGGCTGCCTTCTTCCTGTGGTTCTCTTCTGGACACATATGTGTCCAAATTTCCTCTTCTTCTAAGGACACTAGTCACACTGGACCAGGGCCCACCCTAATGAACTCATGTAACCCTAACTACTTCTTTAAAGGCCCCGTTTCTAAATACAGTCCCACCGTGATGTGTTGGGGGTTAGAACTTCAACATATGAATTCTGGGGGGACACAGTTCAGCCCATAACACTCACATGATTGTGGAGGCTTGGCAAATCCATAATCTGTAGGGTATTCTGGCAAGCTAGAGACTCAGGAAAGAATTGCAGTTTGTGTTCATAGGCGGTCTGCTGGCTGGATTTTCTCCTCTTCTGGAGAGGTTGGTCTTTTTCTATTAGGGCCTTCAAATGATTGGATGAAGCCCACCCACATTCTGGAGGACAATCTGTTTTACTCAAAGTCTACTGGTTTAAAGACTTTAAACATCTAAGAAATCAAGAAACATCAAGAATAATCACAGAAACATCAAGAATAATGTTTGAACAAATATGTGTGGCCCAGCCAAGTTGACACACAAAATTAGTCATCAGAGTCTTGATGGCCCCTTAGCTTCCCATCTGTGCCCACAGCCATCTGTCCAGATAGAAGAGCCCTGATCACCTTGCACTTGGGTGACTAATCAACTTCTGGTTCATTCTCCTCAGTAGCCAATTCTGTACTGATTATCCTATCTTATGGCAGTTCCTGTGGCCTCATAACTTGAATCCTAAGATTAGAATTCAAGCCTTCCACAAAATTTCCCTCCCCTTATGTTTAACTTTCTTCATTTCTCATTGCCTTCTATTACAGAACCTTCAATCTAGCCAAGCCAGGCTGCCTGCCATCCTGCTCAGGAAGGGGTTCATGTCCATCTAAGCTTCTACTTCTAGTTGGCATAGTCTTCTTCTGTTTCACCAACCTGTAGGTCCCTGTCTAAGGACCTGGCTCAAAAAACAGCCTTCTTTCCCCACCCTTCTCACCTGATCACCGCTCTCCTCTAACTTCAGACTTATATTATCTCCTATCCTTCTCCCCTTGAATGTTTTGTGGCTCTGTGTGTGTGTGTATAGCTTGTCAAATAGATCGCACAGTCGTAAAACAGAAATCTTGTTTTCTATTTCTAGGTCATCCTCATCTCTGCCCAGGTCCATACAGAGTTTTTTTCATGGTGATTCTGCCATAACTATTGCAGAAAAACTCATTCTAGCTCATGGCTGATGGTAGACACATTTCTAGTGTGTTTCCCCAAGTCTGAGGGACTGAATCTGCCCAGGGTCAGACACCCAGTCCCTCAGCATCCCTCACTCAGGGCAACCACCAGGATTTGGTGGGTAGAAGAACACAGTGGGCTGAGGGTAAGGCATTACTCCTAACACTGCTTACAGAGGACTGCCGTTTGCTAGGAAGTTTTTCCAGCAGTAAAATTGCCTTAAAAAAAATCTGCCCCCCCAATTCCCCCAAAGAAAAAGAATTTAAATTCAAACAGCCTTTACCCGCATCCTCCCTCTGTCATTACCTCCCAGTTAGTGCTCAACGCCAATTGTCCATGAAATTCCACTGCTGCTGTTAATGAAATGAGGAGCATAAGAAGTTTGTGAACAGGAAGTGTCCGTGCAAACCTCCACCTGTTTCCCTCCTCGCTTCCTACTTCCTGCTCCTGGTCTCCTCTGCCTCGACCTGCTCAGTTAGCCTCTGAATTGACCCCAAATCTTTCTTCACTGCCTCGGTTATTAGAAAAGGAAAAGATCTGCAGTGAGGTCCCCACTACAGAGTCTCCTTCCTTTAGACCTCTGTCTTGGAGAAAGCGCCTGACTTTGTTCCTGGCTCCATCACTACCTAGCCAGGGGACCTTGAGACTGACCTCTCAGAGCTTCGGCTTACCCTATTTGACATCAGGGCTGCTTATATTTAGTCTATCCATATCATAGAATTTTGAGGATCAGAATGAAGCAATGTATTTAAGAGTACTTGGAAAAGTAAATCATATATTGCGAAATAAAAAGACCTGCCTGCTATCAACAGACGGATTCCATTCTTTAGTCTTTGCTGTGAGGTCCTCTTCCAGCTACCTCTATCAGAATCCATTTATGGACTGGATTCCTCAGAAGGGCCTTTATTCCAGAATCCAAAGGCCAAGGGCTGAAGCCACCATATGCCTCCTTGTCAGGGACTTGGGCTGCGGGCCGGGCGGGGGTGGGGTGGGGGTGGGTGCTGCCCAAGGGACTTCCCATTTCACTTCCCATGCAGCTCACCTTGGCTTCCTCCCTAGGGAATATCTCCCAGCCTCTCTATGTCAGCAGCCCTTCAGGAGTGAAGCCTGGCTGCTGAGCCAGGCCCCAGTGTGTGGACCTCCTCTATCCAAGTGCCAAGTGGCCCTGATGGCAACATGGTGGCCAGGGACTCATTCTAAGCCCTGGGTCAGGTCTGCATCCTGAAGCAAAGCCATCATTAGCGAATGGCACTAGAGCCCTCCTCCTGGAATAGTGTCCCTCTGCAGTGGGACGAAGATAGGGCACCAGCAGCCCTTACTTACAGGGCAGCATTAGCTCAGCCTCTCCAAGTGTTTATACCTTTCATGATTCCCATTTCATAGAGGAAGGAAACTGAGGAACAGAGCAAAAATGGGATTTTCCCAGCTGTGAATATTTCTACCATCTGCTGTTTCCCAGAATCTCAGGTAGTTTCAGCACTCACCAAGAAATCACAGCTCCAGTTCTGGGGACTTCACCAACATCTAGAATAAAGAGTTAGTTAAGCACAACCCCTGGCTAGACAGGCAGCCCTCTATTTGTCATTATATCCAGAAAAACTTCCAAGTGCTGCTGCTACAATCTCCCACAGTCTCTGCAGCCTGTTGGATGGCCAATAATTCGATGGTAGAGGTCTCAATTTCCTCCCAAGACATCCCCACCTCCTTCTCCAGTTGTCCTAGAGGAGAGGAGCAGTGTGGTTAAAGATGCTGAACCCCTCGCCTCTTACATCTCCATGACTCAGCCAGTCTCCCGGGGTCCAGCTTTAAGCCTCTATGGGCCAGACCCATAAACGAACCAAAGAACCGCCCTGCAGGCAGCCAGCCTGAAGCTGCCCGAAGGCATTAGCCCTCCCCTTGGTAAAGCCCCAAGGCTTCCCGGGCCCTCTCACTTCTCAGGGATCTAATTATATATCTAAAGGCAAGGTTAGTAGGAAGGGGTGGAACTTAAATTTTTACCCTACCCTGTGGCTCTGAGGTTCCAGAAAACTTCAGGTCTTGGTTTTTTTTTTTTTTTCTTTTTAATAGAAGTATAGTTGATTTACAATGTTGTACCTATCTCTGCTGTACAGCAAAGTGACTCAGTTATACATATACAGACTTTCTTTTTTTAAATATTCTTTTCCATTATGATTTATCCCAGGAGATTGGATATAGTTCCCTGTGCTCTACGGTAGGACCTTGTTGTTTATCCATTCTAAATGTAATAGTTTGCATCTACCAACCCCAAATTCCCAGTTCATCCCTCTCCCTCCCCCCTCCCCCCTCTCCCCCTCCCCCTTGGCAACCACAAGTCTGATCTCTATGTCTGTGAGCCTGTTTCTAGGTCTTGGGTTTTAAGACCAATTCCCAGTTGGTGGGTGGTCACCCCAGGGGAGGGACCCCAGTTCCTGTGTCCCTTCCAGGAAGGCTGTGCCTCCCTCCCTGCAACCCCATCTGTGCCCCAGGGCCCATCTCAGGTGTTGCCCTGTCCCGTTCCCCAGCTCACACTCCATCTCAGCAGCCAGAAGCTCTTAGTCCTGAGTTATTCACCTGTGAGACAGGAAGAGATTCACAATTAGCTGAGCACCAGCATGGAGGCTTTTAGGAGCTGCCACGCCCCCAGCACACTCCGATGTGCGGAATTGAAATGACCCATGCCAGTGATTAGATTAGGGGCTGAAGCCACCCAGCGTTCCACCCCAGCCCCTCCCTGTCCTGTCAGGGGGGTGATGTAGTTAAGTTTGTGCTTCATTTGGCAGAGGCCATAAAGTGGGAATTGCAGCCAGGCTTTCTGCTGGGCGGGAGGGGACTGCTGGGCAGTAGGTGGGCTCGATAGCAGGCAGTAGAGCTGGGGTGGGGAGCCCTTTGCTCGCCCTTTACCTCACCTTCTACCTCTCCCCAAGCCTAATGCCAGGCTCCAAAGACCTGGGGCCCACGAGGGCCTAGCAGGATTATCAGCCCTAATTGGTGTCACTAGGGACAGACCTGCATGTGGATGGCCAGCCCCCCGCCCAGTCATCTCGCTCATCCTCCTTGGAGAGCCCCAGGCCGAGAGCAAGGGAGTTGAGCAGCTGTTGGCAGTGCTTTCCCTCCCCACCTCCCTGGTCCATCTTGGCTTCTCGGCTCTTCCCCATATGAGCCTCCCTCTGTCTCTGTCCCATCTGCCTCCTCCTGGGTGCTGACACCACAGGCTTTGAGGTCAGAAATGTTCATTTGTTCCATGATAGCATGGTTACTCAGAGCTGACATAGCTTTGGTCTCAGTGCAAACAGAGGCTGCCTGGAGTGCTGTCTTGAGACAGACTTTTTGGACAGAGGCAGGCTCTGCGGGAAAGAATGCTATGATCAAATAGTGATGTCTGCCACAGGCAAGAGAAGGGTAAGAGGACAAGCAGAGCTAGTGTTCACTGAGGGTTTTGCCATGTGCCAAGCACTGTGCTGAGTGCTTAGGAGGTATTAGTCTAGGACCCCTAGAGAGCAGGGGGTTTAGGAGGTATTAGTCTAGGACCATGTGCCAAGCACTGTGCTGAGTGCTTAGGAGGTATTAGTCTAGGACCCCTAGAGAGCAGGGGGTTTATTGTGTTCACTGCTGTATTTCCAGTGCCTACAGCAGTGCCTGGCACACTGTAAACACTCAATCAATATGTCAATACGTGTTGCGTGAACTACACTGGGTTCAAATTCCAGCTCTGTCACTTATTAACTATGTGATTTGGGGCAAGTCATTTAAACTCTGTGCCTCGGTTTCCTCATCTATACAATGTGATTAATATTAAACCTAGCTTATAGAACTATTATGAGAATTAAATGAGTTACTACATGTAGAAAAGTGTCTGACACTTGCAAAGTCTTTGATTGAATGATAGTCTTTATCTTTAGTATCAATATCCCCATTTCACAAGTAATCATATCACTGATATTGTTGCAGACACTTTTCTAAGTGCTCTCTGTCTCTAATCTCATTGGATAGGTAATATAAAAATGAATAAACAGAAACCTCAATGAAAATCGAGTTGGGAGGTCAGAAGGAGGAGTTCTCACACCCTGGATGATAGCAGAGCCCTACAGGAAGAAGAAAAACTTTCTCTTCTAGTCTGGCAGGCGCTCAGCCAATGAAAAGCCACTATGCTTTGAACTCTCAATTCCTCCAATGGACTCTACGTTTACTATAGCCCTCCCAGCTTCCTTTCCCCCTCTATAAAAGAGTTCTCCTCTCTTTGTTGCACAAGACTTACACATGGCTCACCATGCTTGCAGACCCCAAATTACAATTCTTTGCTCATCCTGAATAAACCCATGTACTGCTGAAGAAATAACTGTCTATTTGTTTAAGGTCAATGATAGATAGATAGATAGATAGATAATACTACGGTTATTATGAGGATTATATATATTATGAGATGCATATATAATGAGATATCATAGTATCTACAGTGTCCCTTGGTATCTGAGGGGGATTGGTTCCAGGACCCCACCCCCGTGGATACCAAAATCTGTAAATGCTCAAGTGTCTTACAGTCAGTCCTCTGTATCTGCAGGTTCCACATCCGTAGATACAGAAGGCTGACTGTATAATCCTCATAATAACCCTAGTATTATCATTCCCATTTCAGTTAAAGAAACTGAGGCACAGAGAGGTTAAATAAGTTGCCCAAGACCATTAAGCTAGCAAGTGACAAAGCTAGCATCCAAATCTTAAGAGTCTGGGTCCAGATTCTTGGGCTCTCTGCTAAAGTCAGGCACACTCTGGCTCCAGAGCTTACACCCTTGACCATTACTTTTTAAAAGAAGCTTAAATTTGCCAACCTTATATATAAATAGAGGAGGGACCAGTGTTAGAAGTTGGGAGTTTGAATTCCAACTCCACCGCTCATTGGGTTCATGACCTTGGCAAGTTATCTCAGAATGTCAACTTTTTTCTCATCTGTAAATTCTGAGAAAGAGCTCTTTTGCTGAGGTGCTGTGAGGATTGAAATAGGATTTATGAAATTCGGGGCTCAGTGTTTTACATTGGAGGCAATGAGAATGATATAAGCTACTACTATTATTATTGTTAGTATTATTATTATTAATCTTTCCACAGGGCTGTTATGAGAGCAGAGATCATATACATAATAATGCTATGAAAATTCTAAAGATGTCCTACTCAGAGCATTGTCCCTGCATCTGCAGCAGCAGCGGTACCGGGAACTGGTTAGAAATACAGAATCTTGGGCTCTAAATTGGAATCTGAATTCTAACCAGATCCCAGATGATTCACTTGCTTATAACAGTTGGAGAAGGGTGGATCTAAAGAATGATGAAGGGAAAGGGGGCCGGTCTGAGTTCTGGGAAGGGGACACACAGGAGTCCCGGGAGCTGGGGCTTCTCGGGCAGTTCAGCGTCACGTGGAGCCTGCCTCCGCTACCAGGGCAGCCGGGCCCCCCAGGCACCTGCCAATCACTGCACTCCACTCGGTAATCTGCCCTCCCCACAAACCGGAGCAGCCAAACACTCAGTGCAGCTGGGTGGCTGAATTACAGGCTGTGGGCAGATGCCAGAGATGACTCTGTGTGTGCCGTCCAAAGAGAGAGGGCAGTGAAGGGAAAAGAAGGCCCCTTCCACTGCCCTCCTCCCCCTGACAGCAGACACCCTCTTTTCTGGAGAACCAGGCTGCCGACACCAACCATCAGGTGGCCCCTTTCCCCCAGAGCCCACTCGCCGTAGAGCAAACTCAGTGCACCAAACTCCTGAGCCCTCCTGCCGGCCAGGTCATGGCCACGGTGTCTCCATGGACCTCCACTGTGTGAATCCTTCCCCTCGCAGGAGGGGCTTCCTCTAACGGATTGGCCTCTGACAGATGTAGCAGGTTTGTTCACCCCAATCCTCGCCACTCCCCAGAGCTTGGCGCCTCAGAACACCGGGTGAAGGTAGACCTGCGACCAGAGCTGCAGTCGCCCTAACCGTATCTGGCATGTAATCACAGGCCCGCACAGAGTAGGGCACTGCGAGTTCTGGATGAAGGAACATGTGCTCCAGTTTCCCCAGAAGGCAGCCGGCCAAGCTGCGGTGGGGCAAGCGCTTTGCTGCCATCTTGTATCAAAGCGCTGGGCGCCGGGGGTGGGGACGGGAAGAACCCCAGGTGACAAGGTGCGCCGTGCTGCTGTCACCGCTCATTGCCTGCCTTCCAGAGGTGCCAGTTCTGGGAGGAGGCGACGCTCAAGTGGAGACGATGCTCTGTCTCCCCACCCAGGTCTCCCTGCCGCCATGTCTCAGCCCCAGTCGCGGGGAGGGATGAAAGCTCTCTCCAACTCCCAGACCTTCCCTGGCTGGTGATATTTCAAACACCCATTAGGTTTTATGGGGCACTGATTCCAAGTGATGGCTCTGGGGCTGCACTCCAAGACCTTAGGTCTCCCCTGCACCCTGCTAATCCTTCTGGGCATTTGGCCTGTTTCTCCCTCGCCCTCTGCCCCCTTGCCTTTCAGCCACCATGACACTCTGCCTACTCCCTGAACTTGACCCTTGAGGGTAACTGAGCAGAGCTCAGGCTTGTCACTGTGGCTTTGTAAATCTGGGGTCCCCTGCGCTGCCTCTTTGAGCAGCAGGGTGTGTGTGTGTGAGTCTGAGGGAGTCACTCAAATTTGGAAGGGAATTAGACCATCTCGTTCAAAGCTCTCATTTTGTAGATGAGGCTGGGAGAAAATAACAATAAACCATAGATAGTGATAAAGATGATGGTAATGATACTGAATACTGACAGCTACCACCTATGGGATACTTACTAAATGTGAGAACTTCCCATATTGCACATAAGTTAGTCCTCCTGATAATCTTACAGGGTCAGGTAAATTTACAGATACAGAAACAGAGGCCCAGAGAGGTTAACTAACTTGCCTAACATCACATAGTAAGAGAAAGAGTAGAATTTGAGCTCAGGATTATCTGACTTAACACCTATTAGCTTTAGTATCTAGATGTCAGTATCTAGGTGCATCTAGTATCTCTAGAGTTTAGGGAGGTGGTGATGATCACCGGGGCCCTCCCTGTCGCAGGGAGCTGTGGCACAGTTAAATCAGCTCCTGAGCAGGTGGCAGCTGCAAACATGAGGGGTTATTAGTCTCAAGTGCAGAGCCCAGAGGAGAGCTGGGGTCTTCTGTTTCCCAATGCAGTGCGCCTCCCCGAGGTTAACCCTGCTGGGAGAGAGGCCCTGCCCCCGTGCCGTCAGGTTAGAAGATGCACACACCATCCTGGACAAGAATCCTGAGGACCCCCTGTGCTCCCCTGCCCAGGTTGAAGCGAAGCTGGTGGGAAGGGTAGGGGAAGGGGTCAGATATGGGGCTGGGCTACCGCAGGTCAAGTCAGGATGGGCCAGGTCCGGATTTAAGGAGGAAGCTAAGAAGGCTGGCACTGTGGTATGACAAGCCATGCTGCTCCGGGGAGGTGGTGGAGCTAGCGGGGGCTGGAGTAGAGGGTGCAGGGCTCAGGGGTGCCCAGGGCTGGGAGCCTTCTCTTTCAAAGAAAATAAAGAAGATGATGGGGAGAGAGTCATCCAGGGCTAAATTCAAATCCTGGCTCCATCATTTAATGACTCTGTGACCTTAGAAAAGTTAAATAATTCTCTGAGCCTCAGTTTACCCATCTGTAAAATACGGATACTTCTGCGAAAAATGCCATTGGTAATTTGTTAGAGAAATGCAAATCAAAACCACAGTGAGGTATCACCTCACACCGGTCAGAATGGCCATCACCAAAAAATCTACAAACAATAAATGCTGGAGAGGGTGTGGAGAAAAGGGAACCCTCTTGCACTGTTGGTAGGAATGTAAAGCACAGGAGGATTTTGATAGAATAGCCCCATTTTTCTTCCCTTCTGCTAATGCCATTAATTCACTCACCCAACAAATATTTATTGAGCATCTACTATGTAACAAGCACTCTTCTGGGTTCTGGGAATTCAACAATCAACACAGCAGATTAAAAAAATTCCCTGCCTATAAAGGATAGTCTCTTCAATAAATGGTGTTGGGAAAACTGGATATTCACATGCAAAAGAATGAAATTGGACTCCTATCTTACATCACTCACAAAAATTAACTTAAAATGGATTAAGGACTTAAATACAAGACTTGAAAGCAGAAAATTCCTAAAAGAAAACACAGGGGAAAAGCTCCTTGACGTTGGTCCTGGCAATGATTTTTTTGGATATGACACCAAAAGCACAATCAACAAAAGCAAAAATAAACAGGTGGGACTACATCAAACTAAAAAGCTTCTGCACAGCAAAGGAAACAACAAAATGAAAAGGCAACCTATGAAATGGGAGAAAATATTTTCAAACCATATTACCTGATAAGGGATTAATACATAAAATATATAAGAAACCCATACGACTTAGTAGCAAAAACAACAAATAACCTGATGACAAATGGACAAAGGACTTGAATAGACATTTTTCTAAAGAAAATGGCCAACAGGTACATGAAAAAGTGCTCAACATGACTAACCATCAGGGAAATGCAAATCAAACTACAATGAGATATAACTTCACATCACACCTGTTAAGATGGCTATTATCAAAAGATAGGAAATAAGTGTTGGTGAGGATGTAGAGAGAAGGGAACCTTTGTACATTGTTGGAGGGAATGTAAATTGGTACAGCCACTATGGAAAACATTACGGAGGTTCTTTAAAAAATTAAAACAAAACTACCAGGGCTTCCCTGGTGGCACACTGGTTAAGAATCCGCCTGCCAATGCAGGGGACACGGGTTCGAGGCCTGGTCCGGGAAGATCCTACATGCCTCGGAGAAACTAAGCCTGTGCGCCACAACTACTGAGCCTGCGCTCTACAGTCTGCAAGCCACAACTGCTGAGCCCACTTGCCTAGAGCCCATGCTCCACAAGAGAAGCCACCGCAATGAGAAGCCCACACACCGCAATGAAGAGTAGCCCCCGCTCGCCGCAACTAGAGAATGTCCCTGTGCAGCAACAAAGACCCAACACAACCAAAAATAAAAATAAATTAAATTAAAAAAAAACAAAAACAAAAAACAGAGCTACCATGAGATCCAGCAATCCCACTTCTGGGTTATATATCCAAAGGAAATGAAATCAGACTCTCAGAAAGAAATCTGCTCTCTCATGTCTAATAGCCAAGATATGGGAAAGACCTAAGTGTAAAGAATATGTGGTATATAAACACAATGGAATATTTATTATTCATCCATAAAGGAGGAAATCCTTCCATTTGTGACAACATGGATGAACTTGGAGGGCATTATGCTCCGTGAAATACGCCATACAGAGAAAGATAAATACTGTATGGTGTCACTTGTAGGTAAAATCTTTTAAAAAAAAAAGTTGAACTCATAGAATTTGAGAGTAGAATGGATGGTGGCTATTAATTCTGTTGCTTTCCTTTTATTTGTAATAAGAAGGATACTACACAGCTTTTGAGTATATACTAGGTCCTGGGCATTGTGCTACATGCTTTACATCCACCACCTCATTTAGTTCTCACAGTGACCTACAGGGATAAGTATGGTACACTCAATTTAGACATGAGGAAGGTGAGGTTGGATACTTTAGGTATCTTGACCAGGATCCTACAACTAGTAAGCTGAGCAACTGAGATTTGAGCTCAAGTCTGACTCCAGGTTCTGTGGTTTTTCATAACACAGACTGGTTATGAATTATGGTTTTCATAGTTGTGTAGTGGGGAAGGGGGAGCAGGTATCAGAATATCTGGGGGGGGGGCGTGTGTAATTTCAACCAGGTGATGCTGATACTGCCTTTCCCTTTCCAGATTAGTAGTTACTGAACGATTACTCTCAAAAAAAGTCCTGTGCATTTGATAGACAGGTAAATGCAGTAGTCAGGGCAATTACTCCTTATCCTCATTTGATAGGTGATGACACCGAGGCATAGACAGTTTAGCTGACTTACCCAAGGTGACTCGGATAGATTATGATGGAGCCATGACTAACCGGCTTGTATTCCATTCTTCCCATAGCTTCTTTTTAAAAACTCATTTTTTGAATAGGTAATATATTTACATGGTACAAAATGTAAAGGCTTAATAGGTAGATACAGAAAAACTACCTCCACACCCTGCCTACCCTGTTTTTAGATCCACATTCCACAACTCCCTAGAGGCAATGGCCATTACAGTGTATTGTGTTTCCTTCCTCTTTGCTTCTTACCTCAGTGGAAAATGTAGATGACAGCATCCGTTTTTCATGAGTGTAGCCCTAGTTGGCTTAAGGTTCCTAGCAGACTTGGCCACCTATTAGCTGAGTGACCTTGGACAAATTACTAAATGTCTCGATGTGGTAGTTCTTCATTTATAAAGTGAGGATAATGTCACCTCCCTCAGAGTGCTCTAGAGTATTTCAAAGGGAATGAGAAGATGCATGAAAGTGCATTGTAATCCATGCAGTGCAGTACAAAGTTTGGTAAATGTTATTATTCTTTGCCTCTGCTTTCTTCTCTCTGGAAGAGTCCAGAAATGCCCACTGTGTTCTCCCCGCCTCTCAGAGATGATGGAGAGGATGGATGGAGATGCAACTCATTTCTACAGGATGGAAGGAAACGATTCAAAGTGTACAAAGTGCAATTAAAGTGAGATATTAAAAGAAACTTGGGTTTGGAATCCCAGAGGGGCTTGTGAGGTTTTTTTCTTTGAAAATTTCTCAAAGAAGGACCTTCAAGATGGCAGAGGAGTAAGACGTGGAGATCACCTTCCTCCCCACAAATACATCAAAAATACATCTACATGTGGAACACCTCCTACAGAACACCTACTGAACGCTGGCAGAAGACCTCAGACTTCCCAAAAGGCAAGAAACTCCCCACGTACCTGGCCGTGTGGCTAACAGGGCCTTGGTGTTCCAGCTGGCTGTCAGGCCTGAGCCTCTGAGGTCCGAGAGGGGAGTTCAGGATATTGGGCCACCAGAGACCTCCCGGCCCCATGTAATATCGATTGATGAGAACTCTCCCAGAGATCTCTGTCTCAATGCTAAGACCCAGCTCCACTCAATGACCAGCAAGCTCCAGTGCAGGACACCCCATGCCAAAAAACTAGCAAGACTGGAACACAACCCCACCCAATAGCAGAGAGGCTGCCTAAAATCATAATAAGATCACAGACACCCCAAAACACACCACCAGACGTGATCCTGCTCTCCAGAAAGACAAGATCCAGCCTAATTTACCAGAACACAGGCACCAGTCTCCTCCACCAGGAAGCCTACACAACCAACTGAACCAATATTACCCACTGGGGGCAGACACCAAAAACAATGGGAACTACAAACCTGCAGCCTGTGAATCGGAGACCCCAAACACAGTAAGTAAGTTAAGCAAAATGAGAAGACAGAGAAATACACAGCAGATGAAGGAGCAAGGTAAAAACCCACCAGATCAAGCAGATGAAGAGGAAATAGGCAGTCTACCTGAAAAAGAATTCAGAGTAATGATAGTAAAGACGATCCAAAATCTTGGAAATAGAATGGAGAAAATACAAGAAATGTTTAATAAGGACCTAGAAGAACTAAAGAGCAAACAAACAATGATGAACAACACAATAAATTAAATTTAAAATTCTCTAGAAGGAATCAATAGCAGAATAACTGAAGCAGAAGGACGGATAAGTGACCTGGAAAATAAAATAGTGGAAATAACTACCACAGAGCAGAATAAAGAAAAAAGAATGAAAAGAGTTGAGGACAGTCTCAGAGGACTCTGGGACAGCATTAAACACACCAACATTCAAATTATAGGGGTCCCAGAAGAAGAAGAGAAAAAGAAAGGGACTGAGAAAATATTTGAAGAGATTATAGTTGAAAACTTCCCTAATATGGGAAAGGAAATAATCAATCAAGTCCAAGAAGTGCAGAGAGTCCCATACAGGATAAATCCAAGGAGAAATATGCCAAGACACATATTAATCAAACTATCAGAAATTAAATACAAAGAAAAAATATTGAAAGCAGCAAGAGAAAAGCAACAAATAACATACAAGGGAATCCCCATAACGTTATCAGCTGATCTTTGAGCAGAAACTCTGCAAGCCAGAAGGGAGTGGCAGGACATACTTAAAGTGATGAAAGGGATAAACCTACAACCAAGATTACTCTACCCAGCAAGGATCTCATTCAAATTTGGCGGAGAAATTAAAACCTTTACAGACAAGCAAAAGTTAAGAGAATTCAGCACCACAAAACCAGCTTTACAACAAATGCTAAAGGAACTTCTCTAAGCAGGAAACACAAGACAAGGAAAAGACCTACAATAACAAACTGAAAACAATTAAGAAAATGGTAATAGGAACATACATATTGATAATTACCTTAAATGTAAATGGATTAAATGCTCCAACCAAAAGACATAGACTGGCTGAATGGATACAAAAACAAGCCCCGTATATATGCTGCCTACAAGAGACCCACTTCAGACCTAGGGACACATACAGATTGAAAGTGAGGGGATGGAAAAAGATATTCCATGCAAATGGAAATCAAAAGAAAGCTGGAGTAGCAATTCTCATATCAGACAAAATAGACTTTAAAATAAAGACTATTACAAGTGACAAAGAAGAATACTACATAATGATCAAGGAATCAATCCAAGAAGAAGATATAACAATTGTAAATACTTATGCACCCAACATAGGAGCACCTCAATACATAAGGCAAATGTTAACAGCCATAAAAGGGGAAATCGACAGTAACACAATAATAGTAAGGGACTTTAACACCCCACTTTCACCAATGGACAGATCAACCAAAATGAAAATAAATAAGGAAACACAAGCTTTAAATGACACATTAAACAAAATGGATTTAATTGATATTTATAGGACATTCCATCCAAAAACAACAGAATACACTTTCTTCTCACGTGCTCATGGAATATTCTCCGGGATAGATCATATCTTGGGTCACAAATCAAGCCTTGATAAATTTAAGAAAATTGTAATCGTATCAAGTGTCTTTTCCGACCACAACGCTATGAGACTATATATCAATTACAGGAAAAAAGCTAAAAACTACAAACACATGGAGGCTAAACAATACGCTAATAAATAACCAAGAAATCACTGAAGAAATCAAAGAGGAATTCAGAAAATACCTAGAAACAAATGACAATGAAAATACGATGACCAAAACCTATGGGATGCAGCAAAAGCAGTTCTAAGATGGAAGTTTATAGCAATACAATCCTACCTCAAGAAACAAGAAACATATCAAATAAACAACCTAACCTTACACCTAAAGCAATTAGAGAAAGAAGAACAAAAAAACCCCAAAGTTAGCAGAAGGAAAGAAATCATAAAGATCAGATCAGAAATAAATGAAAAAGAAATGAAGGAAACGATAGCAAAGATCAGTAAAACTAACAGCTGGTTCTTTGAGAAGATAAACAAAATTGATAAACCATTAGCCAAACTCATCAAGAAAAAAAGGGAGAAGACTCAAATCAATAGAATTAGAAATGAAAAAGGAGACGTAAGAATTGACATGGCAGAAATACAAAGGATCATGAGAGATTACTACAAGCAACTATATGCCAATAAAATGGACAACTTGGAAGAAATGGACAAATTCTTAGAAAAGCACAACCTTCCGTGACTGAACCAGAAAGAAATAGAAAATACAAACAGACCAATCACAGGCACCAAAATTGAAACTGTGATTAAAAATCTTCCAATAAACAAAAGCCCAGGCCCAGATGGCTTCACAGGCGAATTCTATCAAACATTTAGAGAAGAGCTAACACCTATCATTCTCAAATTCTTCCAAAATATAGCAGAGGGAGGAGCACTCCCAAACTCATTCTACAAGGCCACCATCACCCTGATACCAAAACCAAAGATGTCACAAAAAAAGAAAACTACAGGCCAATATCACTGATGAACATAGATGCAAAAATCCTCAACAAAATACTAGCAAACAGAATCCAACAGCACATTAAAAGGATCATTCACCATGATCAAGTGGGGTTTACCCCAGGAATGCAAGGATTCTTCAATATCCGCAAATCAATCAATGTGATACACCATATTAACAAAATGAAGGATAAAAACCATATGATAATCTCAATAGATGCAGAAAAAGCTTTCAACAAAATTCAATACCCATTTATGATAAAAAAAAAAAAACCCTCCAGAAAGTCGGCATAGAGGGAACTTACCTCAACATAATAAAGGCCATATATGGCAAACCCACAGCCAACATCATTCTCAATGGTGAAAAACTGAAACCATTTCCACTAAGATCAGAAAGAAGACAAGGTTGCCCACTCTCACCACTGTTATTCAATATAGTTTTGGAAGTTTTAGCCACAGCAGTCAGAGAAGAAAAAGAAATAAAAGGAATCCAAATCGGAAAGGAAGAAGTAAAATTGTCACTGTTTGCAGATGACATAATACTGTACATAGGGAATCCTAAAGATGCAGCCAGAAAACTAATAGAGCTAATCAATGAATTTGGTAAAGTTGCAGGATACAAAATTAATGCACAGAAATCTCTTGCATTCCTATACACTAATGATGAAAAATCTGAAAGAGTTATTAAGGAAACACTCCCATTTACCACTGCAACAAAAAGAATAAAATACCTAGGAATAAACCTACCTAAGGAGACAAAAGACCTGTATGCAGAAAACTATAAGACACTGATGAAAGAAATTAAAGATGATACCAACAGATGGAGAGATACCCCATGTTCTTGGATTGGAAGAATCAACATTGTGAAAATGACTCTACTACCCAAAGCAATCTACAGATTCAGTGCAATCCCTATCAAACAACCAAGGGCATTTTTCACATAACTAGAACAAAAAATTTCACAATTTGTATGGAAACACAAAAGACCCCGAATAGCCAAAGCAATCTTGAGAAAGGAAAACAGAGCTGGAGGAATCAGGCTCCTGGACTTCAGACTACACTACAAAGCTACAGTAATCAAGACAATATGGTACTGGCACAAAAGCAGAAATATAGATCAATGGAACAGGTTAGAAAGCCCAGAGGTAAACTCACGCACATATGGTCACCTTATCTTTGACAAAGGAGGCAAGAATATACAGTGGAGAAAAGACAGCCTCTTCAGTAAATGGTGCTGGGAAAACTGGACAGCTACATGTAAAAGAATGAAATTAGAACACTCCCTAACACCATACACAAAAATAAACTCAAAATGGATTAAAGACCTAAATGTAAGGCCAGACACTATAAAACTGTTAGAGGAAAACATAGGCAGAATACTCTATGACATAAATCACAGCAAGATCCTTTTTGACCCACCTCCTAGAGAAATGAAAATAAAAACAAAAATAAACAAATGGGACTTAATGAAACTTAAAAGCTTTTGCACAGCAAAGGAAAACATAAACAAGATGAAAAGAATGGGAGAAACCCTCAGAATGAGAGAAAATATTTGCAAATGAAGCAACTGACAAAGGATTAATCTCCAAAATATACAAGCAGCTCATGCAGCTCAATATCAAAAAAACATAAACCCAATCCAAAAATGGGCAGAATACCTAAATAGACATTTCTCCAAAGAAGATATACAGATTGCCAACAAACACATAAAAGGATGCTCAACTTCACTAATCATTAGAGAAATGCAAATCAAAACTACAATGAGGTATCACCTCACGCCAGTCAGAATGGCCATCATCAAAAAATCTACAAACAGTAAATGCTGGAGAGGGTGTGGAGAAAAGGGAACCCTCCTACACTGTTGGTGGAAATGTAAATTGATACAGCCACTATGGAGAACAGTATGGAGGTTCCTTAAAAAACTAAAAATAGAACTAACATATGACCCAGCAATCCCACTCCTGGGCATATACCCTGAGTAAACCGTAATTCAAAAAGAGTCATGTACCACAATGTTCATTGCAGCATTATTTACAATAGCCAGGACATGGAAGCAACCTAAGTGTCCATAGACAGATGAATGGATAAAGAGGATGTGGCACATATATATAATGGAATATTGCTCAGCCATAAAAGAAATGAAATTGAGTTATTTGTAGTGAGGTGGATGGACCTAGAATCTGTCATACAGAGTGAAGTAAGTCAGAAGAGAAAAACAAATACCGTATGCTAACGCATATACATGGAATCTAAAAAACAAAGGTTCTGAAGAAGGTAGGGGCAGGACAGGAATAAAGAGGCAGTCATAGAGAATGGACTTAAGGACTCGGGGAGGGGGAAGGGTAAGCTGGGACGAAGTGAGAGAGTGACATGGACACATATACACTCCCAATGTAAAATAGGTAGCTAGTGGGAAGCAGCCACATAGCACAGGGAGATCAGCTTGGTGCTTTGTGACCACCTAGAAGGGTGGGATAGGGAGGGTGGGAGGGAGACGCCAGAGGGAGGGGATATGGGGATATAAGTGTAAGTATAGCTGATTCACTCTGTTATACAGCAGAAACTAACAAAACAATGTAAAGTAATTATACTCCAATAAAGATGTTAAAAAAAAAAAGATAATTTCTCAGAAAATGCTAATAGCAATATATTAAGACTCTAATCTTCCCGGAAACAAGAGGATGGATAAAAAGGCCACTCCAGTTCCTTCCTTGATAGGAATTAGAATTTGAGTAAGAGAGAAATTTAAGCCAAAACATCTCCGTCCCCAGGTCCAGCTCTGGGGTGTCCAGATGGACTAATGGCCACTCACTAGGAATAAGGTGTCTTCTCTGGTCCCTTCCTCCCTGGAATTTAGTAATTCTTTTGAGTGAGAGAGAAATTTAAGCCAAATGACCTTCTGTCCCCAGGTCTCGGATGACCAGATGGACTAATGACCCATAACCAGCCCCATTAAGGCCTGGCCTTTGTTACTAGCTTGCTAATTCTAGATGCACTTTCCAGGACCTTCTACCTTGGAGAAGTTTCTCTGTTTTGGGGGGCACAGAAGAAGAGATTCCATCTCAAGGAGCTGAAAAAGCTAGAATTTGATGGAAATTTAGGGAAAAGGGAAGGGGGAAAGTTTCATCTTTAGGAAGGAGACATATTCAAGAGGCTGGAATACCCCCTTCTTGGATCTTTGCAAGGACTTGAGTGAGACCTCCATCCTTTGGTGCCAGAAGGACCCTGCCTGTTCCGCTCTTTCTCACACCCATGACCCCATCACCACCACCATGGGTTGTGTGAAGAATTACCAGCTCCCTTGTGAAAACAAGTCCCTGATCTCTGAAGTTTAGCAGCAGGAAGTTGGCCAGGCAGGCAAGGCAGTGGGACCAAGCAGCCCATCGTGGTCCCTTGGGTTTCACTGTTCTCAGTGCTTCTCTCTCAGACCGTTGCTGCTGCCACCACACTGGCCTAATCAGTAGTAAATTCCCCTTCCTTCTCCTCCCCTTAGCGTGGAGGATGAAGGTGGGGCATTCCCTATTGAGTCTATATTAAGGGAAGAGACGAGGGAAGTAAGCAAAGGGATACATGAAGACTGAGACAGTCCGTCTTGTAGGGCACAGGGCACTCCTTCCTCCTCAACCTAGTGTTCCAAAATAGCTTCATAGAGTCCCAAAAAGAACAGCGTAACTTCACAGGCCCCTTGCCTGGGTGTCTTCATTCCTACCTCTTGCCTGTCTGCATGTGGAAGGTGGCAATATAAGCAACCACCTCCTAGGAACAAACCCTTGGTCATCTTGACCTTTGGGGGTCAATATTGAGAGAAAAAGCCCCAATGTATCACTTACTTCAGAATCTCCATCCTGTCTGGTTGGAGGGCTAGAAAAAAGCCTTTTCCTCAGGTGGCAAGACACAAGAAATAACCCCATCCTTCTAATGAAGCCCCACCTCATGCACCCAGACTCTACAGAGTAATATTAGACTCCAAAAACTCTAGCATCACGTCCATACCATGAGGAGGGGCTACAGAGTTCACCAGTTCCACATTTACTGTGCAGCCCATACCTGACATTCACAGAAATGAGCTTTGCTGGGACCAGGATGGCAGAGTGCGGTGTTTCTGAATCCATTTTGTAGTGCGGAAAATAGTACACTTAACAGTCCATTAAGTTATCATATATTCTACTTATAACATGCCTCAATAAAAATATCTTTAATTAGCAGGCTCGTGAACCTACCCTTTCAACAAAACCGATCAAGGCAAGAATGTGGACCCCCGTGCGTTCCTGGGATTGGAGCCAGAGTCCAATCCGCCTGGGTCTAAATTCAGAGATGCTCTGGGACTCAGTGCAATCAGGTGGTTAAAAGCCCAGGCTTCCGAGTCTATAAGACTTAATACCATGTTCTCCACTTATTGGCTATGTAAGGTTGCTTAACTTCTCTGTGCCTCAATTTCCTCACTGGCAATATGGGAATAATATCTTCTTCGTAGGAAGTAAGGATTACATATGATAAAGAGCTTAGCACAGTGCCTGGCACATAGTATGCTTGATAAATAGCAGGTACAGTTGGTGGAGTGGTGTGGAACCAGGCCATTCCAAGGACCGGTGCCTTATTAGAGAACAGGTCGTGATGGGACCTGATGGGACATCGAGGAAAGAAAAACCCAGAGACAAGAGACCCTCCAATGTCTGGAGACACTGTTCCTCTTCTCTCCTTCCTATAAAGGCCACTGCTACCTCTTGGGGGAGGGGAACTAGGAAAACTGATCCTCCTGGTTTCCACCCTCTCCATGAATAGACAACCCCTAAGTTGTTCAGCCTCCAGGCCAGGATGTGTCAGGTCCCTGGAACTGGGTGGTAGAAAGGCTGCCCCCATGCCACCCCCAGAGCAAAGAGAGATGGGTCTCACAGGGACTCCGTGAGCGAGAACCAAGCCTGGGTGTCCAACCAATGGGCTTCATGAATCCCTCTCCTCAAGGCGTTGGGGGAGGATAAAGATCTATCTCCCATTTAGCACCATAATGAGAAACCATATGCTTCCCCCAGCCCTTCTCTAGCCAGTGGGCCTCTAGTGGGGCCAGATGTTACTACAAGTTGCAGAATTTTTATAGGTTTATAGGTTTTAAAAGATCAGGTTGTTTGGTGGTAAAAGTTTTACAGACCAGTAAAAGTCTACTGGAGGAGATGGGAAGCACACAGCTGTAATGGGAAGGGCTGGAACCAAGCGTCTGGAGGATCTCAGCTCCATCCATAATTAGCTTTGGGAACTGAGGCAAGTCCTGGAGGCTCTCTGGGCTCTGTGTTTTAACCTGGAAAATGGGAGCAAGAAAAGTGATACAGGACTATGTCATGGGACAGCATCGTGAATGGGTGGAAAGCTCCAGGCACGCATGTGAACGAAGTCCTCCTTCCCGTGGTTCTGGGAGCATCTGGACACAAAGGAAGGCCTGCAGACCCTACAGCCTCCGAGCTTTTCATTACCCACACTGGATGGCTGCCATCTGTGCGTCTGCCTCCCTGGGAGGAGCCTGGCCGTCTGCAGGCAGAGCTCAGGAATCAAATTAGTCAGGCCTCTGCCTTTCCCTCATCCCCACTGGCCAAGGAGAGTTCATCAAGGCCTCGCACTAATTCTTATCTTGTTTAAAAGGGGCAAAAGTGACTCCACAGTTTCATCGGAGGCAATTTACACCCCGCCACTGGCCACGGCTCCAACTCCCTTTGTCTGTTGTGCCATCAAGTCCATTAATTTCTTCAGGGGAAACTTGATTGCTGCTCCATCAGAGAGACGCACAGGCAATACATCTCCACTGGAGGCCGTGGCCTGCCCGGCTCGCTCTAATTCTGTTACCTAAGAAGCTAATTCTCTAATGCACACGCTGGGCAGAAGACATCCTCTTCCCTCCCTAACACAATTGGGCAGTCCCAGAGGGTCCCAGGAGCTCACTGCAGAAGTGAAAGCTTGGGGTCTGTGGCACAGGGTCTCCAGGCTTCCTTACCATCCCCAAGATGGTCCACCACGGTGTGGAGAGCCCATTGCCCAGGGTCCCATTCGGGGACGGTCAGCCACATTCAGGCCACCTGGGGCTTACGGCTCAGCCCCTTCCTGCTGCCTCTGCTGCATCCTTTCCCCTCCTCTTTCTTCTCTTCTTTTCCTCTATTTGTCCCCCTCCTTCCTTGCCTTTTACTTCTATTGTCCTCTTCCTTCTCAGTTTCCTACCAATTTTTCTTTGTCTTCTTGTCTTCCTTTTCTGCTTCTTTTTACTTTTTTACTTCTCCCCCTTCTCCTTCTCCAGATCCCCCCTTTCTATAGTTTACCTTCTGTTTCTTTTCATCTTCCGCTTGTCCCTTTTATTTTTTACTTTTTTAATTTATTTATTTTTGGCTGTGTTGGGTCTTCATTTCTGTGCGAGGGCTTTCTCTAGTTGTGGCAAGCGGGGGCCACTCTTCATCGCGGTGCACGGGCCTCTCACTATCGCGGCCTCTCTTGTTGCGGAGCACAGGCTCCAGACGCGCAGGCTCAGCAGTTGTGGCTCACGGGCCCAGCTGCTCCGCGGCATGTGGGATCTTCCCAGACCAAGGCTCGAACCCGTGTCCCCTGCATTGGCAGGCAGATTCTCAACCACTGCGCCACCAGGGAAGCCCCTCTTGTCCCTTTTTTTTCCTCCAGCTTTGGTGCTGCCCCTTTTAGATCAAGTTCACTGTCTGATGCTCCTTCTTGGCTCTCTGTCTCTGGAGGGTTTGGCTCAGTG
Organism: Balaenoptera physalus; assembly: GCF_965194825.1. Taxonomy (NCBI): domain Eukaryota; kingdom Metazoa; phylum Chordata; class Mammalia; order Artiodactyla; family Balaenopteridae; genus Balaenoptera; species Balaenoptera physalus. Next base: position 19,169,522 of record NC_138889.1, on the reverse strand, counting down.
GAAGGAATGGGCCCCAGGCCACGTTGACCTGGGCTTGGAGCAAAATACAGCGGGGCGGGGGATGTCTCATGTTCACACAGGGAGCCCCAAGGATACAGAATGGGACATTCTGTATCCTTGTGTGTGTGTGTGTGTGTGTGTGTGTGTGTGTGTGTGGCAGGGGAGCAGTTAAATGTGTATTTGCTCTTTAATGATAATGGCCAGTCACCCACTTAGCTAGGGGTACTGTGTCACCTGTGGAGTTAAAGCATGGTCCTCCTGCTTCTCGGACCCCACCCCACCCTGCCCCAGCCCGATGCTACCGACGGGCATAAATGAAGGCAGCAGCCTAAAGCACCTCCCAGCGGACAGGCTGCACCCTTGCTCCAGGAGCTCCTGTAGCCCCCGGACCCCAAGTTGCTCCTTGGGGAACTTGGCCAGGCCACCTGGCTGAATGGGTGGACTGAGCTCTGGCCGCATGACATCAGCCTGGTGGGCTCCCCTCTCACTGGCTCCCTCTTCTTCCTTCCCCGCCCTGAAACCTGATGCAGCTGAAGGATTGATTGCAGGAAAACTTGGCGGCTTCCCAGCCCTGGTGGCCGGGGCAGTGCGAGGCTGCAGCCTCAGAAGGTGCAGGGAGCAGCCAGCTGGGAGAGGCAGGCTGGCTGGGATATGAGGCTGGCAGAGGGCAGGCGGGCTGGTCCTCAGCAGGGCTCACCCTGAAGGCCGCTGGAGGCATCCGACACGGCAAGTAGCTCGCCATGCTGCCGTGGGTGCCGCAGGCACTGCTTGCCTTGCTTCTGCCCACGTTCCTGGCACAGGGAGAAGGTAAGGAGACAGTGGGAAAGCACGCAGGACCTGGCTGGCAGCTACAGAGGTGGGATAGGGGATGCTTGGCTCCTCCAAAAGTTGAGAGAAAGAGGGTTTTGGAGTGGGTGGGGCTACAGGAAAGTTGGGGGTCTTACTGCATATGAGCATGAGAGGATTTTAACACACAGGGATCCAGCTAGAAATTGGGGATGTTGAACTCTGGGTGAGAGCAGGGCTTGCAGAGAGGGGCCCTGAGCTGTGTGGGAAATGCTTAGACGGGCATGGGACAGGGGCTCCTCTCTTTTGCCCTGCCCCCAAACTCATCGAAGGGCAGCTGCAAGGGAACTTTGAGCTCATTTGGTCCATCCTTTCTTGTTATAACTGGGAATGCTGTGGACCAGAGATGGGGAGTAATTCACTCAAGGTCACACAGCTCCTTAGCAGTAGAGTGGAGACCAGAATGAATGCCATCATCTTTCCCCAGCTTCACTGCTTTCGTTGCACGGGTTCTCTAAAGTTCCTTCCAGGGCTAACCTCTAATAGCACCAAACTTCTCTCTGCATTCTCCCACCCATCCCTTTCCGCCTCCTGGGGACACAGGGTGTTTTGGTCACAAAAGGATCCATTTCTTTTTGCGGCAGACAATATTCGTTCCCCATTTGGGAAGGTTTTCTCTCCATCCAGAGCTGGGTTGAAGCTGGGGCTGGGGCACGGTTAGGATGTGCTTAATTGGACGGAACTGAAGGGCTTCTGGGCACAATGGTTTTCCTCCCATGAGCTGTCGTTTGGGGAAACTCAGTGGGATGAGTAGGCCTGGGCTGCAAGTTAGGACTGTGGTCTGGGGTTTCCTTGGCTGAAGAGAAGCTCTGTCCCTCCCAGCGTTGGTCCTTTGCTCTGAGGCCTGCAGGGCCCAGACTTGTTCTGTCCAAAGAGATCAGAGTCCCAGACAACAGGATCTGGGCTGTCGTGTAGTGAAGACACACAGGGACCTGGGTTTGAATTTCAGTTCCTTCCCTTGCAGGGCACGGTACTCATCTTTCTGAGCCTTGCGGAGCCTCACCAAGGCTTCTGAGCCTTACCTTCTTTATCTATAAATGGGGTGTCATGATACTCACTCCAAGGGGCTCTCCTAAGACTGAAATGAACAATATGTTCATTGATATTTTTCCAAAGGGGACACTCACTAAATGTCCTCTTGTCTTTCTCTCTGCTCTTCTCTGCCTTTTCTGAGGGAAGCTGAAAGTTTATCAGGGGCAGGTGGGTGAGGGGCAGGAAGGGGGGTCTGCAGGACCAAGTTGCCGTAGAGGTCCACACATGATAGATGAGACGGGAGAAGAAGCAGCCTTGTCGAGAGAAAGCCGGGCCTGCTGGCCCCTGGTCTGTGAAAGACCCTGGTCTCCCCCTGCCAGCCCCTCACGGCCTTGCAGCCTGTGCCCTGGTTCTCCAAGTTGCTCCCCTCCCCGACCCCGTCTTTCACCTTCATATTTCTGGCACCTTTCAGGAGGTGCGTCTACTGTTTCCCAGACGGACAACTGAGGTGCTCATGAAATCCCCAGAGAGCGGGGCTAGGGCCTAGGGGTTGGGGTTTCACTGTTTTATCTTTGCAGGCCTCCCGCTCTGGGGACCGTTTGGTTTCTCCTCGCTTCCTCCACACCTCAGCCCAGCCCTCTTCCTAACCCCATCAAACCTGCCCATAAAGCTATCCTAGAAGGAGGCCTGGCAAACCCTCCCCAGGAGTTTCTGTGAGTGTGGAGAGGGGGCAGGGATCTCCTCGGGGTAGATTTTGCAGGAGGGAGAAGGAATGTCCATGTTCACTGGATGCCCACCCTTTTCTCCTTACCAGTTGTGGGCTGGGGTCAAGGGGACAGTGAGCTATGCAGACACTGAGATGTGACCTTGGCTGAGGCTGACCCTCGGCAGACCATTGGGCTTAGAAATTGTGCACTTGGGGCCACACTTTCCAGTATCACACCCGAGGGCCAGCTCCCCTTTATCTCCCAGAGCCCCTCATGCAGGGCCCCATGGGCCCACCTCCTCTGGGCAGGCAGCTTCTCTCAACCCTTCTCAGCCCTTGGCCTACTTGAGACCTCACCTGTCTTGTGGCACCTGCTTTCACAGCCCAGCTTCCCTTCTCATGTAAATGGGTGCCTAGGTTACCCTTAGGAGACAATATCTTTGGATTTGGGCAGGAATCTCTGCAGATCAAACGCTCTAGTGATGGGCATTTCAGTCTGCGGGAGTATCTGGGAAGGATGGGGACACTTTCCTTTTAATAGCTTTCAAACCAGGGCCAGAGAACTGGCCAGGGAGACTCAGGCTCTGTTGTCTGATTTGAACTGTTCTCCTTCCCAGCCAAGCACAGGCGGGGCCCCCAGGCCCGGGACGCCTCCAGGCCAGCTCTGCTGCGGCTGTCGGATCACCTCCTGGCCAACTACAAGAAGGGTGTGCGGCCTGTGCGGGACTGGAGGACTCCGACCACGGTGTCCATTGATGTCATCGTCTATGCCATCCTCAACGTGGTGAGCGCCTGGCCCCACTGCCCGGCTCAGAGGTGGACCTTCTGGGTGGGAGACCATGTGAGACCAAGTCACCCCCAGGCAACACGGTGGGCATTCAAGCGTCCCCAGTACCTGTGCTCTGGCACCACGGCTCAGGACAGCTGCCCAAACCAGAAAACTGGGGTCACCTTCATGGCTTCCTCTCCTGTACCCTACAGCCAGCGGGTCACTCAGCGCATGCGGTTTTCACAATCGTACCTACCTGTGTGAGCTGTGTGAGGGTTCACACCGTCCTATTCGTCTCTACACCCTTGCTGTCTTACACACGTCCTTGGTACATGGCGGGTGTCACTAAATCGTTGTTGAAGAATTAATCATAAATAAATCAATTAATTAGTTACTGAAGTAGGGGGGGGTGCACTGCCCAGCTGAGGAGGTCGGACATTGGGCAGAGATAAATGAGAGGGCAATTGCAAGACGCAGGGCACTGTGCTGGGGTAGGATGGGTGGAACGGACTTCTCTGGCTGTCTCTACTAGAGTCAGTTGGCTGTTTCAGGAGGGAAATTGGGAATTGGATAGAAGGGAGGGATAGTGATGGATTTTTCATTCTATGTGGTTTTGTACAGCTTGACTTCATGCTAGAGTAGGAGATAGATACATATATATAAATGTACAGATATACATCTATATGATGCTGTTATATGTCTTCTATCATCTTCTATTGTGTTATTATCAATGTATATGTAAAATATACACAACAGAATAGAAGATACACACACACACACACACACACACACACACACACACACGATGTTAAAAAAGAAATCACTGGACTTCTTTCTAGGTGTGTCCTAGTAAAAGACCAACTTTTCCTGGCTCACCCCTTTTCCTCCACCTCATTTCCTCACTCTCACTTCCCAATGGAACAGAGACACAGAGCAGCAGCTCCTGTTGGGGTTGGTGTGTGCAAAGGGCCCACAGCCCACAGGGCCACCTAGGCTGAGCTCCCGTTCTTTCCACAGGATGAGAAGAATCAGGTGCTGACCACGTACATCTGGTACCGGCAGGTGAGCTGACCAGCCCCTGCCCCTCCCCCACCCCCATTTCCTCGGACTGGGACTTTCCCTTCCTGGAGGGGCTCCTCCATCTCAAAGGAGTCAGGATCTCAGAGGCCTTGGGGAGGGGAGGGGAGGGGAGGGGAGGGGAGGGGAGGGAAGAGGTGGGAGGCACACTCATGAGATCCAGGATCTCCTGGATCTGGACCCCTCTACCCTCAGGACTGGAAATAGCAGGCGGCTTAAAGATTGGCGGAGGAGAAATCCTCCACACCCCTCTGGTTTCTGAAGTTTTTCACAGCATCGCAAACAAGTGCTTTTCCCACCTCTGTTGCTCAAGCACCTCGGTGACTGGTAGCTCAGAAGGCAGTCACTTCGCTTTCAAACAGCTCTAATTGCTAGAAAGTTCTTCCTTCTATTAAAGCCAAATTGAATGACAACCAGATTGGGAGATTGAAACAGGATGATTCCATCCACTTGGTCCTCCCATCCCCGGCCATGTGCCCGCTCTTCCAGCTTCCGGCGGGCATCACTCAGGCACTGGTGAGGCCTTGGCAGCATTTCTGGCTTGGAGCTGGCGGGGGAGGGCAGGAGACAGCACAGGCCGCGGTCCACAGGCTGGTCCTGCTCTGGCAGCCCCTGAGGCTGTGGGGGAGACATCAGAGCAGGAGGGGACACCAAAGTGGCTGAAGAGAGGACAGCAGGAGGCGGGGGACAGTTCCTAGAAGTCAAACCTGAGAGAGGCTCTGAGGACACACCTGGTGTATATGGGTCTCTGTTAAATCCCTCCCGCTCCTCATGGGACAGGGAGAGGGGTGGAGGAAGAAGCCAGAATGCTGATTCCTGACATCCTGCTCCCTTTCTGCCTTAGAGAGATTTCTTAATACACAGCACACCTGCCTCAAGAGAGGGACCCAAGCCAGAACAGGCATCCTGGGGCTCCTTTCCCGGGACATCTGGCTTAAGTCCCACCTCTGGACCTCTAGGGTCACTTGTCTGCTCCAGCAGTAGGAGATGCCAATCTACTATGTACCAGCAGCTGTGCTAAGGCACCAGATTAGACTCAGGCCCTGCCCACAGTGAGCTCACAGACTAGTGGAGGCCACAGACACGTGAACAGACAATGCAACGCAGCAAGATAGCCGCTCCTGTGCAGCAAAGAAAAGATGCCAATTGTGGGAGCAAAGAAGAGGCACTAAACTCAGCCTGGGGAGTGGGGGTCATGGGAGGCTCCTGGAGAAGGAAACAGACAGATTCCTTGGTTACATCTGGAAGGATGAGTAAGACTCACCTCGATAAAGAAGACAGGACTGCAGTATGGGGGGAGCAGGATATGCAGCGATGTGGAGGTTTTGACAATGTTTAATTCCATGTGGCTGGAGTGTAGACTCCACAGAGAGCCATGGCGAGAAAAATGAGGCTGGAGAGACAGGTGGAGGCCAGATCAGGTGGGCCTTTGCTGCCCATGATCCTAATGGCAGTGGAACACCACTGAAGAGTTTTAAACAAAGGAGTGACGTGATGAAATTTACATTTTAGATCAGTCATTCTGGCAGGATAGTGGAGGAGGCATTGATTGAAATTTAGTAATAACCATCTCTACCCTGTGAGGTGCATGCTATTATCCCTGTTTACATATGCGCCGATCAAGACCCAAGAAGCAATTTGTCTAAGATCCCTCAGTTGGTGGCTAGGGAGTTTATAATATTAGAAATGATTGAATACCTTCCCAGGGAGAGGCTGCATTGTATTCACATTGTAGGGATGTGTGAGTACAGAGGTGGGGGGACTTCTGGGTACTGCTGAGTGGTCTGGGTGCCACTGACACCCAGATTCTCCCAAGAAGATGCCCACCTGTTGCCTGGGCTCCAAGTGGTGAAGTTGGCCTGAGTTGCTGACGACTTGGCCTGAGACGGACGGAGTAGCCTGTGACTGTTCCTGTTCTTCCCCTAGTACTGGACTGATGAGTTTCTCCAGTGGAACCCTGAGGACTTTGACAACATCACCAAGTTGTCCATCCCCACGGACAGCATCTGGGTCCCAGACATCCTCATCAACGAGTTGTGAGTACTGTCATCAGATGCTGGGCAGCCAGGGGGCGGGAGACAGGATCACTGCTGTTGCATTTGAGATGCCCCACTAGACCTGCGGAACCATAGGTAAAGTTGAATCGGGCCCCAATTCCCCTTTGTCTTTTTTCTCCCTTTCTTTTCTTTTTAGAAAACTCCTCTTTTTCTAAGTCTGATGTTGAAACTCTGCACTTCTTGGTCCAAGGGCCCCCTTCCCCGGGAAGGGAGGCCAGTGAATGAATCCACACTGAATCATAATAGTCTAATGAGGGACGGCTGCGTTTTTAAAAGGGACAGTTATATTACTGAAAGGAATGAAGTGCTAGCGGTGGTTACTGCTCCTGGTCACGAAGGAGATTTGGTGCCGGGAGACACTCAAACTTTCAAGTCACACATGTGCCTCACTGGCCACAAATTGCACCCCCGATATGAAGTGGGTCCCACTAGCCTTTATTCCCATCTGCCAACATTCCTTCTCCCCATTCTTCAGGCTCCACTGCCTGGGTTTCTGAATCCAAGGTCTGGGAAGATGGCTGGGGAGGCGCACAAAAGGAGAAGGTGGTGGGCGCCAGTTGCCCTCCACTCAGTACCCCCCACATCACCCAATTCCAGGGGATGCCATTCACCTTGTTATCTGGAGAGGCAGCTGACTCAGAGCCCCAGCCTTGCATAGCTCAGGCTGGAGGGATTGGGGAGCCCCAGTTTCTGGCTGGATCTCCAGCTTAAACAGTGACGTAGCCTTGGTCTTGACTTCTCATCTCTCAACCTGATGTCACAGAAGGCTGCAGGCTCAGGATCCGAGGCTCAGCCGCAGTGGTTGCTTGGGAGAACCCGGCCTGGGGTTGGCTGAGAGAATGGGATGAAGTTTGCAGGACTTTGCTGTTTTGTTCCAATTCTTCTCACTGATTTTGCCAGTTCCTTCCCCCCTGCCCCACTCCGGAAATGATGGTTTTCATTTCACAGGACTTCTAGGGATGGAACCCAAGGTCCTGCTCTCCCACCAAGCCTGCCCGTCACCATCGGGCTGGCGATCCTGGGGGCTGAGGTCAGCCCAGCCCGGGTGGGGGGCACATGGGGACAGCTGGGCATTCTCCTTACAACCCGTGGCTTGGGGGTCCTGGCCTGCCTTTTGTGGCGAGGTTGCCAGGGGAATAAATGAGAAATGTCCTTTACTGCTTGGAAAGTGGCCTTGGCAATGGCAGGTGAGGAAACCTAAGATAGATAAGAAGCTTGGAAAAACGGAGGCCAGAAAAAACCACCAGGTTGTCTTGCTGCCTAGACCCTCCCTGCGTTTCTTTCCCTGCCGAGTAGCTCAGAGACCTTCAGACTCCCACGGCTTGACCTGCTTCTTGAGTCCCAAACCGACCCCTCTTCCCTGGCCAGTGTGGACGTGGGCAAGTCTCCAAATATCCCGTACGTGTATGTCCAGCATCATGGAGAGGTCCAGAACTACAAGCCCCTCCAGGTGGTGACCGCCTGTAGCCTCGACATCTACAACTTCCCCTTCGATGTACAGAACTGCTCACTGACCTTCACCAGCTGGCTGCACACCAGTGAGTCTGTGGGCTTCGGGAGGCGGGAGCACATGTTGGGGGCGCCCAGGCTGCCTGCTTGAGGAGCACACCCTAGGATGCAGTCTCCCTCCTCCAACTTGATCACCCCTTGTTTTTTAATGTTGCTGAGCCTCTGTTTCCTCATCTTCCAAATGGCACTACCATTGTTGCCCTTGTCGCCTCCCTCAGTTGTCATAAGGATTGAATGAGACAGTGTAAACTGACAGCAAGATGCTCAGGGACAATTCTTTCCCAATATCACAAGTAGGATCTGGCACAAAATGTCTTTCAAATCCAACCACTCCTCCACTGATGGACCCTCCCCCAGGGCAAGCAACCCTCATCTCCTGCCCAGGTTTTTGCAGTAGCCTCCTAGCTGTACCCACCCATTCATTCTTCCTCCCTCCCCGCCATTCACGCTCCTCACAGCAGCCAGGGAGATCTCATGAAAATGCAGATCTGATCACGTCACTGTCTGCTTCCCTGAGACACAATCCAAATCTCTTACCTGGCCGAGAGGCCCCTGCAAAGTGTGGCCACCCCTCCGGCCTCACCTGGTGTGCGCTCCCCAGCCCAGCTGCCTGCCTTCCTGGGCCCCAGAGCCCCTTGTTCTTTCCTTTACTCACATGCCGCTTCCTCTCCTAGGCCAACGTGCCCCTCCCCCTCCCTCCCCCTTTCCTCTTTCTGTCCCACTGCCCACCCCCCCCCGCTGGGCCAACTCCTCTACTCTTCTCCTAATCACAGTGTCCCCGTCCGTTCCCCAGGGAAACCCCTTCTCATCCCCCAGACGAGGCATCCGCAGCACTCAACTTCATAGTCTACTGTTCTCCCCACTTCTAGTCACTTGTAAGGACTTGTTCAATGTCTACTCCTCCAGATAGAAACTTAGAGAGGGCAGCGACATGATTTCTATCCACCATTAGATCCCTAGGGCAGTGCCTGGCCCAAAGGAAGATGCTCGGTAAACTTTTATTGAGTGGACGAACGCTAGGTGCCCAGTATGGTCTAGTGAAGTGAGAATTGCCCGACTGCAAAAAGGCATCCTCCAGTTCTATCCTGACTTTATTGCATTAACTGTAAATGGCAAAGGTAATACCTAACTCCCTTGAACAAAAGCCATAATTACAGGGACTTCCTAGCGGTCCAGTGGTTAAGATTCTGCCCTTCCACTGCAGGGGTTCGATTCCTGGTCGGGGAACGAAGATCCTGCATGCCACACAGCGCGGCAAAAAAAAATGTTTTTAAAGCCGTAATTACAAATAATCTTTGATCTTTGACCTTTACTCTCAGTCCCAAACTCTTACCAACAACTCCCCACACCAAGACTTAACAATTTTTATCAGTATAAACTTCACATAATATGTTCTTCCAGATCCTACTCTATCCTTTGAATATATACACATACATACACATCTATGGAAAGTGCCTGGAAATTGTCTTATAGGTTTTTATTTTACATAAATGTAAAATATTTCATGTTCTATTATATACTGGTATCTGAGCCTTTTTACTCAACAACAGGTCTTGGACATTTTTCCAAGTTAGTGCAGATTTAGCTCTTCCTCATAAATTTTGACTGCTGTAGAATAGCTTATGATTTGGACTGCATAATACTTTATTAAGTATTTTCCTGATTGGTAGCCATTTAGATCTTTCCCAATATTTTGCTGCACTGGATACTCCTGTCCTTCTGTGCATATGTATATCTGTTTCTCTAGTACTGATACAGAGCAGTATAACTGCTGTTCTATAAGTGAGGGTTTTGCTTATTTTCCTAATTCACTTTTAAAGACAGGCAGCTCTATCACGGCAAAGGTGAGGAAAGCTGACTCTTGCTCATTGCCTAAATGAGAAATTCTAACAGGAAACCTAGGAAGGTGCTTGACAGGCTGTGTGTGTGTGTGTGTGTGTGTGTGTGTGGTAGAGAGAGAGACAGACAGACCGACAGAGACAGAGAGAGAGAGAGACAGAGAGAGACAGAGACAAAGAAACAGAAACAGAGAGAGGAGAGAGCTTCCTAATAAAAGGTTCGCTGGTTCTTCGCATTTTGCTGTGTTTCCACCCAAGTCTTCGTCTCCCTTGTTACAGCCCCACTGCACAGACAGGTACAGTGTGCACTATTACCTCATCGTATAGCTGAGAAAACTGAGGCTGAAGATTAAGAGCTGAGGCTTGAGCCACGCCACATGGGTGCTGCCCCACCATCACAGGCACACCCCTGGCCCAGACTCCAAAGCTGCTTGATTTCTCCTCTCTCAGTCCAGGACATCAACATCTCCCTGTGGCGCCTGCCGGAAAAGGTGAAATTGGACAGAAGCATCTTCATGAACCAGGGCGAGTGGGAGCTGCTGGGGGTGCTGAGCCAGTTTCAGGAGTTCAGTATAGAAAGCAGCGACTGTTACGCAGAGATGAAGTTCTATGTGAGTCGGACAGGAAGCGGATGTGGGTAAAACAATGAATAAAGTCACACCCAGGTAGACTTCAGGAGGCATAGCCCTTTTCCCAGCTCACACTCTTCCCTCAGTGAAGCAGGTGGGGAAACTCAACTGAATTGTCCTTTACTTTTCCTGAACAGCCGCAAGCTTGGATCTGGAGGTGGAATATGGGGTCTGCCCATCTCCTTCTCCGAGCAAGCCAGGCTGCAAGCACCATGAAGCACGGGGGTCTGGGATGGGGTGGTGGTTCCTGGGTGCAGGACCCGTCTGCTCCCGGCTCCCCCAGAGCTCCTCTCTTGGTCCCAGGTGGTCATCCGCCGGCGGCCCCTATTCTATGCGGTCAGCCTGCTGCTGCCCAGTATTTTCCTCATGGTCATGGACATCGTAGGCTTCTACCTGCCCCCGGACAGTGGCGAGAGGGTCTCCTTCAAGATCACGCTCCTCCTGGGCTACTCGGTCTTCCTGATCATTGTGTCCGACACGCTGCCGGCCACGGCCATCGGCACGCCCCTCATCGGTAAGGCCCGCTCCCGGGGAAGAGCTCAGCGCGGCCGAGGAACTGGCCCTCTCCTACCTCCTGTGTGTGTCCCCCACTCCCGCCCCACCCCGGGGTGCACAGGTGTCTACTTCATCGTGTGCATGGCTCTTCTGGTGATCAGCTTGGCCGAGACCATCCTCATCGTGCGGCTTGTACACAAGCAGGACCTGCAGCAGCCAGTGCCCGCCTGGCTGCGGCGCCTAGTCCTGGAGAGAGTCGCCCTGCTCCTCTGCCCAGGGGAACAGTCCACTTCCCGGAGGCCCCCAGCCACCTCCCAGGCCGCCAAGACCGATGACTGCTCAGGTGACAGAGGGAACTTCTGGCCTGGATGCAGGGACATGGGAGGGATTCTCTGGAGGGCTAGCTGGGCCAGAGAGCCCGGGCAGGGCCTGGGAACTGGGTACCATCCTGCACAGAGAACCCAGGGTGGACTTCAGCCAAAGGCATCAATCAAACCCTTTCCTCACCTTGGTGTTTGCGCATCATGCCAGGTGGGGACGGAGAGGGGTTAGGAGTCCCAGAGGCTGAGCAGGTCAGGAGCCGAGACCTCTGGGCTGAGGGTGGCCTCTCCTGAGATGGATCCCGAGGTGGGGGGTGGGTCAAATGGATGCCTCTCGGGCACTTATGGGACAGCTAGCCTCATGGGGTTCAGCACTGCACCCGGGTTCCCAACACTCTCTCATTAGAATCAGCCAAAGACCAGGTCCACCAGAATTTCAAACACCTATGAGGCAGAGAGACAGGGCACAGAGGGACACTAAATTCCTCATGCCCCTGAGGAATTTGTCATCCTTGCTGTTGGTGGTGGTGGTGGTTGGTTTGCTGGTTTATTTCTTGAGCACTTTACCAGGGGGGTGCAAAGCATTGTCCGTGCATTATCACAGGTGATTCTCATGGCACCTCAATAGGATCTTCACTCTAATTTTTCAAACAGCAAACAGAAGCATAGAGAAGCCAAATAGCTTGCCCTAAGTCACAGAGCCAGGACCTGGTGAAACCATAATTTGAACCCAAGCCCACCTGACTCTAAGCTGGTATTTTAAACTTTCCACCCCACTCCCCTCCTCTGTGTCTTCCTCCTGGCTGGGGCCAGGCCTTTTAAAGAAGATGTTTGGTTAATCAAAGACCATCTCATCATGAGCTCGTGCAACAGCCTAATACCTAATTCAACTGCTCACCTGGGGAAGGTAGTGATCCGAAGGTGTATTTCCTGGTCTAGAAGGATTCGAAATCATGGAGAGGAGGGCAGTGAGGCAATATGATGTAGTGGACAGAGCAGTGGATTTGGAGTCCAGATACCTGGGCCTTGGTGGCCTCCCCTTTAAATGATGCTCCAACTGTGTCACCACAGGCTAGTCACTTAACCTCTCTAAGCTTTAGAATCTTCATATGAAGAGTGTGGTTGGTAATTACTCTTACTCTGCCTCTCTGTGGGGCTGCTGGGAGGCTCAAATGAAATAATCGATATCAAATTGCTGGGGAAAGCCCATGGCTTAAAAAATGCATGGGAAGGATAAATATCAAATTCATGATATTGGTGACGTGGGGAGGGAATGAAGGATGTGACTAAGGAGAGGTATACAGGGATCTTCAACTGTACTGGCTTTTTTTTTTTTAATCAACCATACTTTATTTATTTTATTTTTAAAAAGTATTTATTTATTTATTTTTGGCTGCGTTGGGTCTTCGTTGCTGTGCGCAGGCTTTCTATAGTTGTGAGCGGGGGCTACTCTTCGTTGTGGTGCACGGGCTTCTCATTGCGGTGGCTTCTCTTGCTGTGGAGCATGGGCTCTAGGTGTGCGGGCTTCAGTAGTTGTGGCACGTGGGCTCAGTAGTTGTGGTGCACGGGTTCAGTAGTTGTGGCTTGTGGGCTCTAGAGCACAGGCTCTGTAGTTGTGGCTCACGGGCTTAGTTGCTCCACGGCATGTGGGATCTTCCCAGACCAGGGCTCGAACCTGTGTCCCCTGCATTGGCAGGCGGGTTCTTAACCACTGCGCCACCAGGGAAGTCCCTGTACTGGCTTTCTTTATTTGTTTAAGTTGGATGGTGGGTACACAAATACGTAAGTTATTCTCTATACTTTTTTGGTCTGAGATTATACATAAGAAAAATGTCTGAGGCCTTAGAAACATAAAGGTCAGTGTTCCAGCAAGGCTGCTGGGCCTCCCTCCTTTGCCAACGCTCTGCCCTTCTTCTAGACATGACAAACCACTGCAACCATCTGGGGGGATCCCGGGACTTGGAGAAGACCCCGAGGGGCAGTGGCAGCCCTCCCCCACCGCCGCGGGAGGCCTCCCTGGCGGTGCGTGGGCTGCTGCAGGAGCTGACCTCCATCCGGCACTTCCTGGAAAAGCGGGAGGAGAGCCGAGAGGTGGCCCGGGACTGGCTGCGCGTGGGCTCCGTGCTGGACAAGCTGCTCTTCCGCATCTACCTGCTGGCGGTGCTGGCCTACAGCGTCACCCTGGTCACGCTCTGGTCCATCTGGCAGTATTCCTAAGAGGGTCCAGCCCAGTAGGGGGTTGGTAATGAAGCTGGTTAGGATGGGGATGGGGGAATTTCAGGGCCCAGGGGATGCCAGGGACGTTCTCAAAACACATAAACAGTTCCATGCCTGTTTCCGATGCCAAGTCTCTCAGCAATCCCCAACCAGGGCCTTAACCCTTCCCCTAAAAACTTGGTGTTTAAGGCTCTTACATCCTCCTCCACGCCCCTACAGGCCCATTATGGCTTTAAAACACACTATCTTAGATCAGAAGAAACCCACGCATACCCTGACTTCACTCTATCTAAGCATCAAGCCTCAATTTCCCCATTGGCACTCCCCTGAATTGGCACTTTGGAATTCTGCTCACTCCCTCAGCCTTGTTTTGAGATGGAAGGTAAACCAGCTCTCTACCACACGGGCCTGATAACTCTGCATTAGGTTTATCCGACCCTAATGTCTCCCTGTTCGCTTCACCTGTGGCCACTTCCCTGAACATCCATCCAATGGGGGGTGGGGTAATAAAATACTATGAGCCCCAAATTCTCTTCTTGACCATTTGTCAGCAGCTGGGTGGGTGGAAGATGAGGTCTGAAGCTGCTGGTGGAAATGAAGTTGGGGAATTATCTGTGGTTTCAGATGTATGATGCTCTGCCCCAAGGAATTAAGAAGTGACCGAACGGTGGCTGTTCTGAAAAAGAAACAGTAGGAGGTGGGATTCAAGGTGTGAGGGTCAGGACCATGAACACTTAGCAACGCGGAGGTGGGGAGAAGGATGCTCAGTTCTGTGACCTCCTGGAAAGATGCTGGCAGGGTCTACACAGTCCTGTTATCATTCTGCGCTCACGGTCTCTTGGTGAAGCTGGAAGCCAGCTCTCTCCCTGCAAGAACATCGGCACCACAGCCAGCACCCACTGGTTTGGTGTTTGAAAGTAGACACTGCTAAGTCTTGAGTTTATGTTTCTCCTTTGGGAACTCTCCGCAGCCGGCCCCTGGCACATCCACCAGAAAGCAGGACCATGACGGAGGCAGAGGCCGGGGCACGGTCTTTGATCTCGCATCTCAGATCCCGGCCCCTCTCCCACACATCAGGATTTAAGACATGCTAAGGAGCATTCCAACTCTACCACTCCATCCGCCTAACAAGCATTCAGAGGAAAGGAATGCCAGAACCACCAAGAATGATGGCTTCACGTTTGCCATGTTTGCTTGAGGCTTTCTCTGGTTCTCCCTTTCTCATTCCAGCTTTATCTCTTTCCCTGTCTTGGGGTGCCTGTCTCTTAGGGACTGAATTCTACCAGGTGGAAAGAAAAGGACCCCCCAAAATACCTGGGAAGAGTGGTTTCAGGCTGGTCAACTACAAGGGATTCAGTATGGATCACCTGAACCTATACTTTCCCTGATCCCAAACTCTGCATCTCTAGTTTGTAGACCATCCAGTGAAGCTGGATGGAGGGCAGAACCTTAGGCCCTTGAGAGCTTCATGTCTGGAAAAGCCTAGAGGCTGCGGAAGCAGGCTCGTCTGGTTTAGCTTCTCTGAGCTTCTTCTCACCCCAGTTTCCCCAGCATGCCGAAAGAACTCATTAAATATTGTCTAACCGGCTGCTGGTTCCTAAATTGACCTGGAATGAGGCTTCATCTGCTACTTCCACCTCAGACATATGTGCTCTTGATATTAGTTAAGGATTTCTGTATCAGGGTATCAGGGTTTCCCAGCAAAAAGCAGGAGACTGTGGGGCTGGAGATTGGCTCCCATTCACAGCTGTTGCCTCCTGCTAAGTGCAGGTTGGGCGAAAGATGAGGATTGTTCATCCCGACTCTCTCAAGATGGTCCTGGCAGCCCATACTTGGGAGCCTGGTCTTGGGACCAAAGCTGTCCCACTCCACTCTCCACTTGGCCCTGCTGGGCCAGTCATGCTGCTGGGTGATTCTCATGTCTCAGGCCAGAGAGAGAGAGAAAGCTGGACAGTCTGGAACTGTCGATGCACCACTGATCAGTAAGTGGATGGCTATTGACAAAGTGTCCAACCAGAGAGCTCGTAAGATACTAATCAACCTATTGATTCCCCATCTCCCCCTCCCCACTCTTCACCTGCAATCAATGGGGTAACAGAGCCCAGCATCGAGGCAGCCAATCAACCACCTCGAGAGTGAGCCACCACATGTAACCTCTTCCGCTCCACTAGCCACAGCCAATCAGCTCATCAATGCAGCATCCAGGGCTGCGCTGCCCAGGGATGGGAAACTGAGGCCCAGGGCCAGAGGATCCCCCAGTGTACTAACTCCTGTCGGTCAGTATTGATCTTGGGCTCCTCCCAAGGGCACCTTTACCCTGTCTGGGATATGAGAACACCCAGAAGCTCCCTCTCACCTGTTATCTCTCCCAGAACTTGCTTGCTTCCTTCCTCCTGCCACTTCAGCTCCTTCCCTCTCCTTGTGTCCTAGGCAGAGAGAGAAAACCAGAAACCGCCCATGTCTTTACAAGTGCTTCTGGGAAGCATCCTGGTTCTATCTCATCTCCACTCCTCTCCTGCAGCCTTCTCCATTCACCTACGAATAGCCCCACTTCTCACCTTCTTTCCCATCCACGCAGCTTTCCAAACCTGTCATTTCTACTCAAAAGACTCCCTTAAAGATCTTGAAAGTGCCCAGCCTGAACCGCCCAGCCCTGTATGGTGCTCCAAGCTGTGGACTCCACCGCCACCATCCCAGGGAGGCTGCCTCTCCTCCTAGGCCATGGCCATCTGTGCTCAATGACCCCAGGGCCCCTCACAAGAGTGGACATTCCGCGGCTCTTGGGAGGGTCTAGGGAGAGTAGCTGAGCTCAGAGTCAGGATGTGGGCTTAGGGGAGATTTCACTGAGAGAATAGGAGGGCAAGTTGCCTGGCGGGGGAGGGGGGAGGGCGAGTCGGTGGAGAGGTATGGTTCAACATTCCCCAGCCAGATTCCCCTCCTTCCCTCCCTCACTTCCCTCCAGCCTCTGAATCAATACGTTTTGAATCTAATCTAATAACAGAGATTTAACGAGGGGATAATGCTTGTGGAGCGGTCAGGCGCTTTGTCTCTTCTTTCAAGCGGCAGCTGGGGCCCATTATCCGAGGACAATGCCCCATGCTAATCACTCCCTCTCTCCTCCGAGTGTTGGGGGACGGGTGGTGGGCAAGAGAGGGCAGCTCCTCCCCTGATTGGAGGGGAGTGGAGGGGTGGAAGAGGGGGGGAATAAGTCGAGAACGGTCTGGCCGGGGCCCCTCTCAATTGTCTTGACCTGACACCAACTCAATGGCCTTCTCCCAGGACCTCACTGTCCGTCCTGAGCAGTCAGGAGCCCGAACAGTGCACACACACAGCAGATAATTACCTATCAGCTGCAGTACCAGGGGTTGGGAGTTGGGTGGGTTTTTTTTTTTTCTTCTTCTTCTTTCCTCTAACTTGGTCCTCTATAATTTAAGCTCTCCCATTAAGGCCTGTGATTGGCCAGCCCTGACTGTCACGGTTAGAGAATTAAACCCTGCTTTTAGAGACCAAGAATACCCTTCTCGGAAACAGAAGCCTGCTTCGTTCGCATCCTCTCTCTCTCCTATCTGGGACCTTATATCTGGGCTTGACCTGCAGGAGGAGGGGTGGAGATTAGACTGCAGGAAGAACTTCCTGAGAGCCATATTCCTGACATAAATTGAGATTGGGAGTCTGAAAGGGAAGGAATGGAACCTCATTCCCTAGAAGACTTTAAAGAGAGACTTTTATCTAGGTTGGGAAGGGGCAGAGCAGGGAGAAGATCTGCCTCAATTTCCACTGTCGAAGATCGAGTTGGGAGGGAGCCAGATCTAGGACACCAGAAGCATGGCCACTCCCATTCCTTCTGCAATACATTTATTGGGTACAATATAAGAGTGCCATGTGGAGTGGGCCACCCTAGATTTGAATTTTGGCCCCATCACATGCTAGCTGTGAAACCTTGGACGAGCACTTAATTCCTCTGTGCCTCAACCTTCTCATCTGAAAAATGGGCGCACATTAGAACCTGCTCATAGGTGCTGTGGGGCACCACACTCCCAGTATGGGGCCAAAGCCCAGGGAAGTCATAAGGCTGGAGTAGAGGGATGTCTAGTGGCTTAGGGGCCCTTCCTTGGTCTGCTCACTCACATTCTGAATGGGTGGGAACATCTCCCTTTTCCTTGTTGTCTCCATTTTAGAGATGGGCAGGCTGAAGTGAGCTGGTCATTCACTATAAGGCCAGCAGGGGATAAAGTTCTGTCCACACCAGGCTGAATTCATATCTCTATGTCCCATACCTTCCTGCCCCTTTTTCTCCTATTACTACCCACTCGGACTCGCCCCTGTGCATTCCCGGGCTCCTTTGTACAGAGTTCCTCCCTAAAACTATAGCTTTGAGTTCCTCCTCTGGGAAAGCATGTGAATACAGGGCACAACTTGGGGGAATCATCCTCATCCTGGCTGGGTCTCTCCTATTCAATTCCACCTCCTGTGTCCCTGTCTGCAAAGAGACCTAAATTCCTGGCAGAGGCGCACATCATGAATATGACATCCAGGACCATGGGAGCCTAGGACTCACTTCCACATGCCCGGGTGAACCCCCCACTCAAGACTCAGAAAGAAGTACCACCCTGTAAGGCCCGGAATAAGACGTCAAACTTTGGCCAGGGACAGTCACAACCCGGTCCTTCTAAATTCTGTCCACAAGGTGGCAGCAAAGTCCAGCTAGTCTATCGAGGGGATTAGGCAAACTTTTTTTGCCCCCTTCTCTCCCCCTTTCCCCCCCAAATGCCCCAACCCTCCTCAGGAGCCTCTGAGTCCCCTTTTCTCAAGGCCAGCCCCTTCCTTTTGGCCAGCACTAAGGATCATGTTTCAGACTGCTTGGTGCCCTGCTCTGATGCTCTGGGCGGAGGCTGTGCCAATACTGATCCCTGAGCAACGGCCCCTCTTGTTTCTGTGCTCAGGCCTGGACCCCACACTAAGCTGCACACTTAGTTTATTTTCCCCCTTCTGCTTATGTGATGAAGATATTGATGCCTGATGGTGAAGGAGCTGTTTTACCCAAAACCCATACACGTAAGTTCCGTGGATGAATCTCCGCCTTTCTCTTCTGCCCGTGTCTCTAGGGCCCCAACTCCATCCCCCCTCACACTGGCTCTGAGATGGTCCTCAGTAGTCCTAGGAAAAGAAGAGTGAGAGTAAGGGGCTGCCCAGAGCAGGAGCGGGGAGGTGTGTGTAGGGGTGGGCGTGGGGGTCAGTAGTTAGATGAGGAAGGCGGGACCCTGGGAGACACTCTTCCAGTGGCTCTGGGGTAAGGACTGAAGAGATGATAGGTTAATGACATGATATCTTTACCCATCCCAGGGCAACACCCGTAACTTTGCTGTTGCCCCATGCTAGCTGTGAGTATTAGTTTTCTGCTGCTGCTGTAACAAATTACCAATTTAAAAACACAGATTTATTATCCTGCAGTTCTGCAGGTCAGAAGTCCAAAATGGATTGACAGGGCTCTGTTCTTTCTGGAAGCTCTAGGGGAGAATCTGTTTCCTTGCCTTTCCTAGATTCTAGAGGTTGCCTGTATTCCTTGGCTCATGGCCCCTTCCCCCAGCTTTGAAGCCAGGAGTGTAATATCTTTCAGATCTCTCTGCTTCATCACATCTCCTTCTCTGTCTCTTTTGCCTCCCTCTTTCCCTTATAAAGACCTTTGTGAATACAATGGACCCACCCAGATGATCCAGAATAAGCCCCCACCTCAAGATCTTTAAATTCATCACAACTGCAAAGACCCTTTTACCTTGTAATGCAACATAATCACAGGTTCTGGCTATTAGGAAGTAGTTATCTTTGAGGGGGGCCATCATTCTGCCTACTACCCTGTGAGATCTTGGGCAAAGTTGCTTAGCTTCTCTGTGCCTCAGTTTCCTCAACTGTAAAATAGACACACTAACAATACCTACCTTATGGGATTCTGGGGAGGAGTAAAAGAAGCAATGCAAGTAAAGGGTCCAGCGCAGAGTAAATGCTTGATAAATTTTAACTACAGTATTCTTATTGCTTTTATGCGTAAATCTAGAAGCTTCCTGGCCAAGCCCTTGCACAGGAAAAATGAGGCGTGGTCCATTTCAGACCTATTTAATTAACACTATATAAGAAATAATACTCTCCATTAGGCAGTGTTCATTTGTGCAATAGCTTTATGGTGATGAGTTTGAGCTATTTTATGACCTTAGGGGTAGGGGATACGAAAGCAATGAATCCAGGACCCCAGCCTGGTAGGAGACATAGGATCAGGCCAAGGCAGCACCTTCCCCAGCGCCCGCAACTCCCAGAGTTTCCTCATCTTCCTGGGGCTTCTTGAGGCAAGAGGTGTTAAACCCAGAATGGGGTGCAGAATCATCTCCCTCCGAAGACTTCAACAGAGACACCCACCCACCCCCCCTTCTCCTGATCCACCCTCTTTGAGAAAGCAGTAGAGGCAGGGGGATGGATAGAATAAATTCTGGAGGACCTTCCCAGGTTAGGGTCCAGGAAATCCTGCCTTTCCATCTAGGTGACAATTCATCTTGGCCTGAGGCTCCAGCTCTGTGCTCTGTCCTTTTCTCTTTGCTGACATATCCACCCCCTGCCCTTTTCACCCAAGGACTCATTTTTCTGGCTTTCGCTAATGAAACTCAAATCTATCTGCCAGATGGGTTTGTCACTGGGCTTAAAATTCCCACGAAAGGTTCACCCCTCAAAAGTCTTGTGAAGGTGAGCGGCGAGTTTCTCCCATTGCTAACCCCCCATCCCCGCCATTTCTTCACTCTCTCAAGAAGTGTGATGCATTTCTTTATTGTCGGGTGATTTGTTTAGCATTTATCTTGGCTCCCAGCCTGTAAGTTCCCAAAGGCCGGTATTTCTCGTCCTGTTCACCACTCACACTGAGCTGGCATGTAGTGCACGCTTGGCATTTGGTGGGCAAATGAGTGGATGAGCTGCGGTGGGGGGAACAGACATCTGCTGTGCAGAAGGGAGCTCTGACCTGCAACCCCTTCCCTAATCTACTCTTTACCTCTCCCTCCACTGCCAGTTTGGGTGAGGCGCAGGGAGTAAGGCATAAGAGAGACCCAGGCAGCCTAAAGGGCATGGGAAAATCTGGGCGGGAGAGTAAGCTTGCGGAGCTGGGTGGGGAATCTGGGAGGAGGGGCCTTAAGGAGGCTGATTGGCCATTGAAGCCCCTGATGTCACTTCTTCGGTGAACCTTCTCAGATCCTTTAAGAGAATGAATCACTTGCCCCCAGAACTTCCACATTGTGCCATAGCTGGTTTGGCGCTGTAGCTGCCAGGATCTGTGAGCTCCCACAGCCGGGACTGCCTGCCTCTTCACCTCCAGGGCCAGACCTGTGCCAGGCTCAGGGTGGAAGCTCAATATTTGAATGAATGAAGGGGGTGGTGGTGTGGATTCTATGCGAGTCCCTTTCTGCTAGGATGATCCTGTAATTATCAGCCAGACCAGAGCATTTCTGTCCTGGAAATGGAGGCGCAATTATTAATTACACATGGACTGTCCCGGGCACGCAGGATGCACGCATGCACCTTACCTCTTTATGGATTCCCTGGCCCCCTTCCATGGCTGAGACCTGAGCTGGGCTGGTCGGCTGCGAATGCTTTCACTCCTGCCTGTTCCAGAGCTGAGCCATCTTGGGCTGGGGGAGGGGAGGAGAGGCACAGCGCTGCCCTTTGTCCGCTCTGGGGTCATGGTTTTCCTCCTGAGGTTTGCCTCAGAGGTTGGAAGGATTTCCTGTGGGGTCAGGGGTCAAATGCCGCATGTCCTCAGCAGAGCTATGCGGAGTCCTAGCTCGGCCTCTGCCCTCCTGCCCCCAGGAAGAAGGATGGGCTGATTCTGGAGCAGGAAGCGGTGCTGGGCAGGCAGAGGCAGGCGGGGAGGGGCTCCAAGGGTCCCCATCCCCACCATCTGAAGGGCTGAAGGGCAGGTCCTGGGGACTCCCTCCACCCCCGAAGCAGGGGATGCTGCCTAGTGCCTATATGTGGGGTGGGGTGCAGTGTGGAGGGAGCGCTGCTGGCAGGGGATGTGCCCCATGGGGTTGGAAGTTGGCTAAATGGGGCTGGATTGACAAGGAATCCCGGGGTGAACCACTGCCTTAAAAGTTTACTTTTCGTTAATCATCCCGTTTGTGGAGGAGGAAACCCATATGTCCTCCTGCAGAGTAAAGAAAAAGAGCAATTGTATTGCTGAAGGGGGAAACGGATTTGGGCCTCTCCCTAGCTTCCTGACAGTTCCCTGGCGGTTCCCCAGAGTTTGGGAGTAGAACAGAAATCCCCTGGGGCCAGGCCACATTTAAGCAGTAGCACCCCTAAGGGGCCTGATATAAGGGAGGTGGTGGGAAATGGGGGTGGGTTGAGAGGTCCAAAGCTGAAGGTCTACTGCGGTGCCTGCTGGGGTTTGGGACCAACCTCACCCTCCCCTGCATGCACCTGGGCCCCAGCTTCATAGGGTGCCTGCGTCAGGCTGCACAGGTTGTGCACTGTATAAACCCAGGGCCACCATTTACACCGGACCCCAATGTGTACCACTCAGGAAGCTCTGGTCATGGGCCTTTATACATGCTAGTCCCTCTGCCTAGTATGTCATTCTGGCAAGTTCCTACTCAACCCCAAGAGGCAGCTCAGACGTCGTCTCCTCTGAGAGCTCTTAGAGCATCCATCACACCCGCGCATACCTCTGTTCCACAGCATATTACGTGGAATTGCAACGATCTTCTCCACCATTCTCAGAACCTTAGCCGCCCTCCCCGCCGCCTTCCTAACACAGTGCCTGGAATGTGGAGGCGCTGGGAGGACAGTGGCGACAGTAGCGGAGCTGGAAGCACCTGCGAGGCCATCGTGCACGCTCTTCCTGGTTAAGAACATGCTGTGGCCCAGGGCGGCGAGATGACTTGTCCACAGTCACTCTAGGTCTCTGCGGTAGTGAATGGGAATGTTGGACAGGCCCTCAGGCCCTCAGTACTGGGGACAGGACTGCCTTGCAGGGGTGACAGTGGTCTCTCCTCTGAGACCACTTAGGGACGGGGACCCAAACCCCTTCTGGCAGGTCACTCCGTCCTGTCCTTGTCCTCTCTGCCTCCCACTTTCCAATGTCGGGTATTTTAAAGGCTATTTTGACTCTCTCCGCTGTAATAAGAAACTAGCAATTAACTATTATAAGGCTGTTTTACAATCGTGTGGAAGCCCCTTTTATCCACTTTGCTTTAAACGGTTATATCTTTTATCCCTAGTTTTCAGGAATATAAAACTTTACAGCATTTGCTGCAAACCTTCATACTTTGCTTTGCAGTTTATTGCTCCCTCTGTAGATATATCTTTCGCATAAATAAGACTTTCATCTGTACAGTGCTGGGCTGGGACCACTGGAGCTCTCTGCAGTTTCATCAGTGGAACTCAGCCTTGGACACAAGATGATTCACACTGAGCCATTGGCCTGGTTGGCCGCCCTCCATTCCTTGTCCTCTGATGAGGGCTGGACCGGCAGCTCTGCCACAAAGGTCATGGACCCCAGGGAGAGGGGGACAGGATGGGGAATCCCTGAGGGGGCGTTCCCCACTCACTCTGTCCCTCATCTGAGGTTTGGGTCCCCGAAGACACCAGCCAAGAGTGTCCTGGCCTCTCCTGTACTTGAGCAGGGAAATCTTCCCCGAAAGCAGCCAGGAAGCAACAGCAATAAGCTTAGCCAGAGCTCCCCAAGGCATGCCTGGAGTAGAGCACAAGCCAAGTTCTTGGACAGCCCTGGCCTTCCTAGGGCACCAACCTGAAGGGCCTCTCTGAGCAGAGGCTCCATCTAGAAAAGCCACGGTGACAGAGAGGACCACACAGGCGATTCTGTCCCCAGGTGAATTCTCCAACTATGACCTGTTTTTCTGTTTTATAATCTGGAGTGATTAGATTAAGTGCAAAAAAAAAAAAGGCACCTCTTAGGGTGGCCATGAGAATGCCCTGCCCCTGGACTGCCAACTACGCTGAGGGTAATTGATCAAGGGCTCCAGGTGCTGCTCTGAAAGCAGTGTTGGTGCCAAGGCCACGCCTCCCAAGGGCTGCCCCTGGCCGGGGACTGAGAGTGGCAGGGATGCGAAGAGAGGCCCGTTCCTGGGAGGTGGGGATTTCTCTGATGAATAACGGGCTGGAGGACTCCCCGACAGCCTTGCCAAACCTTTCCCCCGCTGCATGGCAGTCCAGGAAGACTCCTTCCCTCATTCCTTCCCTCTCTCCTTCACTCAGACCAGACTTACTTACGAGCAGTCTGACAGCTCTCCCCGCCATCCCTGTCTCCCTCCCCAGTTCCCCTCACGGGCATTCCCCCTAGTAAAATGCTTGCACATTTAATCCCATATGGGCATCTGATTCTCAGAGGACCTGAACTAGCACACCTCTCATTTACAAAAGGAGAGAAAGTTGTATACATCAGTGTCGCCGATGGAGATTCTGTGCCTCCCTGTTGTTTATGCAGTAGCTGCTAGAAGGACATGTAGACAGGGAGAAGGTGTGTGTATGTTTATATGCAATGCTAGAAACAAGTGTATCTCCAGGTATAGACGTGTAGGTGGGTATAAGTCAATGGCTATAAATATACTTTTTTAAAAGAAGAGTTATTTTAGAGCAGTTTTAGATTCACAGCAAAATGAAGTGGAAGGTACAGAGATTTCCCCTCTACCCCTCTACCCCCCCAACACACATAACCTTCCCCATCATCAACATCCCCCAACAGAGTGGTACATTTGTTACAGTCGATGAACTTACATTGGCACAGCCCATACCCAGAGCCCATAGTTTGCCTCAGGCTTTACTCTTGGTGTTGTACATTCTAGGGGTTTGGACAGATGTATCCATCACTATAGTGTCCTACAAAGTAGTTTCACTACCCTAAAAATCCTCTGTGTTCTGCCTATTCATCCCCCACCCCGCCATCCCTCCACAAGCCCTGGCAGCCACTGATCTTTTAATGTGGGAGGGAGCGTGGCCCTGATGACAGCTGATTTTAGACGTCTAGCCTCCAGAACTGTAAGACAAGTTTCTGCTGTTTGAAGCTATCCAATGTGTGCGACTTTGTTATGACAGCCCTAGGAAATGAATATAGGATCCTTTTCACCTATCAACCAACCCTACAGCCCCAACTTGAGACCACTTGTTATGCATAATAACAATTTTTCTTTATCATTCCATCTAGTTGGTTAGTGGGTTTTTTTGTTTTGTTTTCGGCTTTGTTCTTTTTTAATTTTTTTATTTTTAAAATTTTATTTATTTTTGGCTGCATTGGGTCTTCATTGCTGTGCGCGGGCTTCCTCTAGTTGCGGCGAGCGGGGGTTACTCTTCATTGCAGTGCGCGGGCTTCTCATTGCGGTGGTTTGTCTTGTTGAGGAGCACAGGCTCTGGGGTGGGTGGGCTTCAGTAGTTGTGGCACATGGGCTCAGTAGTTATGGCTCACAGGCCTAGTTGCTCCACGGCGTGTAGGATCTTCCCAGACCGGGGATTGAACCCGTGTCCCCTGCACTGGCAGGCGGATTCTTAACCACTGCGCCACCAGGGAAATCCCTTGGTTTTGTTTTTTAATTGCAATAGCTTTCAGACTGACAACAGATAGGTCTTTACGTTCCTCAGGCTTCTGTCCTTGGCCTCTTCTCTTCTGACGACGCTCCTTCCTGGGGGGATCTCAGCCACTCTCATAGCTTCAAACATCACTCAGTGGGCCCCTAACCCTTAAGTCTGTATCCCCAAGCCACACTGCACTCCTGAACTACAGATCCAGTATCTATCTAACATCCACCCTTGGAGCGTCCCCTCAAATTCAAGAGGTCAAATTTCAATTCCTATCAATCCCCTCCTTCAGCTGTACTTTCCATGCTCTCTGTTTCAGTGAATGTCACAACTACTGACCTAGGTGTCCAAGCAAGACACCTGAGCAAGGATGTCACTCCGTCATCTTCCCTTCAAATCTAGAACATCCACAAATTCTATTGATTCTGCCTTCTCTCCCTAATCTCTCTTCTAGCCGTCCTCTCTTTACCGTACCCATTTTCACTGAAAGAATGTAAGTCCACATCATTTTTGCCTGGGATCTTGTACTCTAACCTTGAACAATTATCCACATTACTGACGATTTAAAATGCATCTCTTAAAGTTTGGTAAAATCGTCATCTGGGTCTATAGTTCTCTTTGTGGACAAATTTTTTTTAAATTACAGATTCAGCTTCTTTAATAGATACAGGATTTCAAAATGTTTATTTCTTTTTGTGTCAATTTTGTAAGTGTGTTGCCCTAGGAATTTGTCTATTTCATTTAAATTTTTGAACTTATTAGAATAAAGTTGTTTGTTATAACATCTTTGTATTAGTTTCCTGGGGCTACTGTACCAAAATCTCACAAAATGGGTGGCTTAAAACAAAAGAAATTTACTATCTCACAGTCTGGAGGCTAGAAGTTGGAAATCAAGATGTCACCAGGTCCATGCTGCCTCTGAAACCTGTAGGGGAGAATCCTCCCTTGCCCCTTCCTAACTTGTGGTGGTCATCACCCTTTGATGTCCCTTGGCTTGCCGCTGCATCCCCCCATCTCTGCCTCCATTGTCACATGGCCTTCCCATTCTGTGTATCTGCTTTCTCCTCTTCTTATAAGAACCCCACTCATATTGGAGTAGGACCCACCCTACGTATTGGCCCACCCTACTCCAATCTGACCTTAGCTTAACCTGATCACATCTGCAAATACCCTATTTCTAAATAAGGTCACATTCTGAGGCACTGAGAGTTAGGACTTACACATATCTTTTGGGGGGCACAACTCAATCCATAACAATCTCATCATCCTTTTATTATCTTATTATATTTTAATGCACTTGTAAAAATGCTAAAAGCCAAGAAAATCTTATACGAAGAAGAACAAAATTGTAAGATTTCCATTACTGGTTATCAAGACTTTTCACATAACTACAGCAATCAAGACAGACTGGAATAGGGGCAGTCACAGTACATATACTAATGGAACAAAATAGAAAATCCAGAAATACACACAAGCATATATGGATACTTGATTTATGACAAAGATGGCACTGTATAGCAATGGTACAAGGATGGTCTTCTTAATACATTGGGTGTCCACATGGGAAAGAAATGAATCTTGACTCCTACTTCACATCGATCACAAACATCCATTCCGGATGGATGGTAGATCTAAATGTGAAAGGGAAAACAGGGACTTCCCTGGCGGTCCAGTGGTTAAGACTCCGTGCTTCCACTGCAGGGGGCACGGGTTCGATCCCTGGTCGGGGAACTAAGATCCTGTATGTCTGTGCTGTGCGGCAAAAAAAAAAAAAAAGTAAAACAAAAAGCTTTAAAAATACAACATAAAATAACTTAATGATCTTGTAGCAGTCAATGATTTTTTAAGCTGGACATAAAAAGCATTAACAATTGTGGTGGTCTGGTACATTGGTGGACCTCAATGAGCCATACCTGACTGTATTCATGCCTTTGTGTAGACCCTTCCCCTTAAATGTGAGCTGGGTTTGTGACTTTATTAATAATCAACAGAATGTGGTTGAAGTGATTTGATGCCCGTTCCCAGGCTCAGGAGGAGTTGCCATCCAGAACTCAGCTAAGGATTCAGAACCCTGGAATGAACTATCACCCACTTTCTTCTAGGGCTCTTCACGGTAAATCCGATCACACCTCACATCCCTGCTTATTTTAGGAACCTCTAGAAGTCCAGGCTTCCTGGGTCATCCATTATCAGTGGATCACTGGTCCCCAAACTGCTGGTCGTATCTCCTAAACTAACCCATTTCATCTCTCCTCTGGAGCTTCCAATCTAGAAGCAGCTGACTCCCTTCCATCTTCACTTCCATCCTCTGAGGACACTATCCTCTTATGTAGTTCTGGGGTGGGGCTCCCAAATTGCATATCTAACAAGCTTCTGGGTGATGTAGATGCTGCTGATCTGGCAATCACACCTTGAGAACCACTGCCATGGCCCTTATTATAATTAATACTTTATATACATCCTCAACACTCCACTCAGCTCGCTGTCTAACACATTGGGTGTCCACATGGGAAAGAAATCAATCTTCACTCACCTGGTGAAGCCACAACCCCAGCTGAGTCCAGCCAGCCACAGTCTCTGCTCCCACATCTGAGTAGTTGAATATTCTTGGAGAAAATCAAACTGAGCTGACTGGATTTACTATAAATCCATGGCTTCAAACTATAACGGGCACTGAATGACCACCCCCTCCACCCCCAGCAAGCCTATATTTCTCTTTTAAGTTTGAGTTCTTACTCTCCAAATAATTATTATATTATTCTGTTTTTTTTCCCCCAACCCCCCACGCCTATTCCACTCTGCTTCTTGTCAATGACCTCATTCTTTCATTCACTGAGCCATCAGAAAGGAAACCCCTCATCTTCTGACCAGCAAATCCACAGATGGACCATACCTGTACCCAAGTTCTCACAGGTTAAGATGCAGGAAAGGGGGATCATTTCAAAGGCAACCCCATCTCACATGCTCTGAGTCCTGCTCAAGAACTTTTGCTTTTGAGGTTATTTCCCCTTTCCTCTGCATCACCTAGCAACCAGGTCTGCTGGACCATCCTCATGAACAAACATATTTTAGTGTCTCCTATTATTAAGAAAGCACAAAGAAACTTCCCTTGAAACTGTTCCAAAGGGAAACTTCTCAGATAGTTTTTATATTTGCTTTTCCCAATTCCTCACCTTCAATTCTTTTTTAACTTCATCTGGTTTCAACAGATTCCCTTGACTCTGTCCTTGTGGAATTTACCAGTAGCTATATACAAATGGCCAATAAGCACATGAAATAGTCATTAGGGAAATGCAAATCGAAACCACAATGAGATACCATTTCACAGCCACTAGGATGGTTAAAATAAAAGACAGACAATAACAAGTGATGGTGAGGATGTGGCAAAATTAGAGCCCTCATACATTGCTGGTGAGGATATAAAGTGGAGCCACCACTTTGGAAAACAGTTTGGTAATTTCTCAAGATGTTAAACATAGAATGACATGGTTAACATGACCTAGCAATTCCACTCTAGGTATCTACCCAAGAGAAATGAAAACATATGTCCATAGAAAAGTTAGTACACAATGTTCACAGCAGCATTATTCATGATAGCAAAAAAGTGGAAACAATCCAAACTGTAATCAACTGATGCATGATCAGTAAAGGTGGTATATCCATACAAGGGAATACTATTCAGTCATAAAAGGAATGAAGTACTGACACGTGCTACAATATGGAGGAAACCTGGAAACATTACGCTAAGTGAAAGAAGCCAGAGGCAAAGACCACATATTGTATGATTCCATTTATATGAAATGTCCAGAATAGGCAAATCTATAGTGACATAGATTAGTAGCTGCCTGGAGCTGGGATTGGGTAGGGGGTGGGAAGGGGAAAGGGGAGTACTGTTAATAGGTATGATGGAAGTGTTCTAAAATTAGACCGTGGTGGCTCCATTCTGTGAATATACGAAAAATCTGTACCGTATACTTAAAATGGGCCAATTTTTGTGGCATGTGAGTTGTATCTCGATAAACCTGTTGTTTTAAAAAGTCATTAGAAAAACACATCAGCAGCCTTCACATTGCCAATTCCAAAGGCTTCTTCTCCCTATCCCACTCTTCCTACACTTCCCAGCAGCCTAACAGTTGCCCACTCCCTCCTCTCTCTTGCCTTTCCTGACATCACTCCAGGCTCTCCCACCTCAATAGCCACACCTGCCCAGTCTCCTTTGCTGGCTCCTCCCCTTCCAACAGCCTCTAAATGCTGGAGGTCCCAAGGCTCTGTGTAGGGCCTTCTTATCACCTCTATCCGACGTTATTCCTTTGGGAGTTTATCCAATCCTATCCCATGACTTTACCCTCTCACACGCTGATGACTCCAAATAAACTAGGACCTCTCCCGATTAGTCTCAGACTTCTCTATCTAACTGCTTATTCAATATCTCCCTTTAGTGATCTGAAGTTATCTCAAGCTTAATATGTTGAAATCTGAGCTTTCTAGTCTTAAATATGTTGAAATCTGAGCTTTCTAGTCTCAATCTCCCACCCTACCACCAATCCTATTTCTTCCCAGGTTTTCTGGTCCCAGTAAATGGTACCACTACTCACACAATTGCCCAAGTCAACCTTAATTTACATATTTTCCTTCTGCCCTACACCTGATCATTCAGCATGTCCTATCTTCCACTTCCAAAATGTACCCCAAGCCCACCCTCTCTTT
Organism: Balaenoptera physalus; assembly: GCF_965194825.1. NCBI lineage: Eukaryota > Metazoa > Chordata > Mammalia > Artiodactyla > Balaenopteridae > Balaenoptera > Balaenoptera physalus. The sequence continues at coordinate 19,139,815 of NC_138889.1, read as the reverse complement.
TTCATCTATTCACCATACAAGCCATCATAATCTTTCAAAGGCAACAGCTTCCTAACTGTTTTCTCTGTGTTCATTTATTATGTTACTTTCCCTATTAAGATCCCTCATTGACTTCCCATGACATGCCAAGCCCTAACCTGCCTCAGGGCCTTTGAACATGCTGTCCTTCTGCCTGAAACACTCAATGCTCCATATGGACTGTCCATTCTCTACCTTTCTCTCTCAGTTCATGTCACCTCCTCAGAGAAGCCTTCCCTGCAGACCTACCTGTGTTCTTCCCTCAGCTCAATTATTCTCTATTACTTCATGATGTCTTTTCCTTCAGTGCACTTACCACAACCAGTAATTATCCTCTGTATTTTACTTACACTGGTTAATTAATGCAATAAATATCTGTTGTGTCTGCTCTGTGCCAGGCACTGTAGTAGGTGCTAAGGATAAAGTCGTCATCAAGTAGACAGGGTCCAGTCCCAAAGCAGCATACAATTTAGTGGAAGATACAGATATTAATCAAATAATCCTACAAATGACAAAATAACCACAAACTCTGATAAGTGCTTGAATGAAAAACTGTTAGAGGATCAAATTCCTAACATTTATTGGATGCTTATATGCCAGATACAGAACTAAATTACAACCTATCAAAGCAGGGACTTGTTATACCCAGTTGACTCGTGAGGAAACCAAGGCTGAGGGCACATAGGAAACCCAAAGTCACATAACTAGCTGGGGGCTGAGCTGAGGCCAAGCGCAGGTGTGTCTCCCTCAGAGCCAGAGCTCTGCGCTGCCATGTCTCATCTTGCTACAGCCTTTTTTGCTTTTTCCCTCCTGCCTTTATGACCGCTTTGGCCACAGTCTCCACCATCATATCTACCCCCTCTGATCATTCTCAAAACTCTGGTGCTTCCTTGGTTTCTGTTCTCAACCTTCTCTTCCCCGGGTGTCCCAGCTGGGCTGGAGCTGAAATGTATACATCAGTCACGAAGAGTCAGGCAAATTTTGGAAAGCAATCTGGTACTACTTACTTAAATAACAACCTGGTAATTCTGCTCCTGAGATCCCAAAGTAATTCTCTCAGCAGCTCTTGAGGCTCCCTGAACGAGGAGAATCACGACAGCATGATCCATGATGGGGTGAGGCTTGGCGCCTGGGTGTCCATCACCAAGTGGGCGCATCCGTGTCTGCGGTTGTTGCACGACACGGAGCATTTATTATGCATTCACTAGAAGCAACAGATTCGATGTAAGCATGAACAGTGATTAACGGAAAAGGTAAGAAACAGAAATAGATCTATAGCAAAGTATCATTTATATAACGATGCACGTGCATAAAACAAAAATACACATTTTATAAAAATATATAAAAACGAAATGCACTAATTAGACAAAATAGGATGGCTGTTAGAGGGACACAGAAACGGACACAGAAATAAGCAGGGACCATATGTCCTGGTTTGCCTGAGGCTGTCCTGGATTACGGCTGTGATCCCAGCATAACGATTATTAAAATGCCTCTTTTTCTTCTCAAATGTGTTCTTTCTTGTATAATAAACATACAGTCACTCTAGGTATGGAAATAAGAAGAAGAAATAAATAAGAGGGAGAACTTGCACAGATCTGGTGGCCGTAACATGGAATGAGGACTACGGTTACCTCAACCTTCCATACCTAAGATCCAAAGCAAAATCAAAGCATGAACAACTACAACAAAGCAAACAAACAAACAAAAAATCTAGACCAAAAAATACCACCCCGAGACTTGAAAAATACTCATGTCCTTGAGCATCTGTCTCCATGTACTGATCCATCGGGTTGAGGACCATTGGTGTGTGGGGACAGAGACTCGATCTGCATTTGGTTTCCAGGCTCATAAAGGCACGTCAGGTGCAGTGGGAGGGGTGGAGTGCGAGACTGGGGGTAGCTGGCAGAGGCCAAATCATGAGAACTTCCAGGCCTCCAGGAGAGAATTCACCACAAATGGAGACATCTGGTATGATAAGGGACATCCGCCAAAAGTGCCCAGTGGTCATAGAAGGGCAGTGATCTAGGTATAGATCTAGGTTTTGCAGGGCAGCTGGTATGGACGAACCCCCAGAACCTAGGGGATGGCAGGTATGCACCCCAGGAACAAGGGCTCCAAGGGTGAAACTAAGAATCTCATTGTAAAAGCTGTACGGTCTACGACAGCCTCATTGCCAGAGGGAAGGAGCTCCCCGCTCTGACTTCCCAGCAGGTGGCCGCACGCATGTGCACAGCCTACAGCTTCTGCACACCTGGGCAGAGCTCCACTAGGCTGCTGGTGCCAATGAGAGGGGGGGCCCAGTGGATCTCTTGTTCTGCAGAGGTGGCGTCCATGACTGATGACTCAGATGGATTCATGAATGTGGGTAAGACTTTTTAAGATGCCAGGAGTTCTTCGGGAAAACTTTGCAAGGATCTGCAGGTGGGGCTTTGAGCCAATAATACTGATATTTAACTGTTAATGTGATAGCATTTGTCCCCATAAACTGGTGAAGCTAAGGGACAACAAGATGACACTCTCCCAGTAAAAAGAACCACCTTTCACTTAGTCTCCCCAAACCAAAACTCAGGTGTTATCATGGACCCTCTCCCCCATCTTTCAAGACTGACTGGTCACCAAATCCTGTTCAACTTGTTAACAATTTTCTAATCTGTAATTTCCACTGTTTGCCACTGTTCTCATCCAAGCCACTATCATTTCTCCTTTGTGTGATGGATAATTTTATGTGTCAGTTGACTGGGCCACAGGGTGCCCACACATATGGGCAAACATTATTCTGGGTGCGTCTGTGAGGGTGTTTCTGGATGAGATTAACTTCTGAATTGTTAGACTGAGTAAAGCAGATTGCCCTCCCTGATGGGGGTGGGCCTCATACAATCTGTTGAAGGTTTGAATAGAACAAAAGGCTGACATTTCTGTGAGTAAGGGGGAATGCCTCCTGCCTGATTGCATGAGCTGGGACATTTATTTTTCTGATCTTCAGACTCAAACTGAAGCATCAGCTATTCCTAGATCTCCAGCCTGCTGGCTTTCCAACTAGAACTACACATCGGCTCTTCTGGGTCTCCAGCTTGACCAAAAATAAACAAATATATCAATCTCTTTATATATAGAAAAAGAGTGTAAGTCTCTGGAGAACTTGGATTACTGCAGTAGCCCCCTGAACAGTCTCCATGCCACTTTGACCTTCCACACTACTTTCAGAGTGATTTTCCCAAAACATAATCTAAGTACGCCTTTTACATATTTAGCTTTCTTCAATGACTTCCCATTGCCTCCAGGATAAAATTAAACTCTCTAGCATCTATTCAAAATCCTTCCTGATTAATCCCTTCCCTACTTTGCCATACCTTCTCTTACCTCTTTGCCCCAACACACACACTCCAGCCTCACTGAACTCCTAGTTGACCTTCAAAAGGGCCTTGCCACCTCCTCCCTAGGTCTTTGCTCAACCTGCCCCAAATGCTCCTCCTGCCCTGCAGGTTCACTCATTCTCTAGCTGTGTGGTCTTGGCCAAGCTACTCAACCCCTTAGTGCCTCAGTTTTCCCATCTGTAAAATGGTGATAATAACAGTACCCAAGTCATTGTTTATTGAGTCGATTAAATGCATCAGTACGTGAACAGTGGCCAGCATTTAGTATGCCGTGAATGGGTGATAGCAATAATCGTAATTACTATCATTTTCTAGTGATGAGGTTTCCTCAGGCTAATATTCTCCCTGCTCAGTTGGGTTAAATTGCTCTGAGGCAGGAGCGGTTCTGGATTCCTGTTGGAGGATAGTAGGAGGGAAAGAGTAGGCAAAGATGGATGGGTATCTGGACTATGCACTGATCTCAGGGGTAATGATGCCTGCCCTCACCTTAGGGCCAGGAAGTTTCAGGAGACACAAGATCCTTGGGATTTCAGGCTGACAATGCCCTGGAGAGATCTCTGTGGCCATCCCTCTGCCTCCAGACAGCTTTTTTTGTATTTCCTCTGCTAGGACGAGGCCTCGAAGAGCCAGGTGACAGCGAGTGGCTGCCAAGAAGCTTTATGGAGCCTCATGCTAGCTGTGACTTCTGTTTCAGGACCCACAAAGGTCAAAGTCAGTCCCTGCCTGCAGGAATGGCGAGATGTGTGCCAGGAGCAGCTGGGTTCCCCAGCCTCCTGGGTCCCACTAACCAGGAGGCACAAGCCTTGAATCCACCAAGCACAGGGGTTGACATAAACTCCAGCGCTGAGCCCCAAGGCGCTGCTTTGTACAGAATCCCCAGTGAGCCCCAAATGGAGAGAAACACAGCTTCTCACAGCTCATTCTGGGCCCTGCCTGCCTCTCCCTTCTCCCATCACTCAACCAATGAAGGAGTTGGGCTAACAATTAAATACCGTAGCAATTTAAAACCGCCCTGCGGTGGGGGCCCCTCTGCGAACACTGCCCGCCTGACCAGGCTGCTGTTTACTCTAGGTGGGCCTGGGCTCCCCCCGCGCCCCAGCCTGATGCTGGCACTGAAAACTGGCTCATAAAACACCCTGTAAAAGAAGATCCAGGGGCCAGTGAGCCAGGATCATGACTGGGGCCACGTCCTGTCCTCAGACCTTCTCCCTTTCACGGGAGCTTGCTTTTGCTTTACCCCATTTCCCTGGGAGCCTTGTAGATTTACGGTGGCCCCAGCTGGTCGACTCGACTTCCAGGTATAGAGGTTTCAGGGCATTGACGGAGCTCCCACCCAGACACTGTGCAAGGGGCGCCAGCTGAGGTGGACAGGGAAGGAGAGCCTTGGGACCGGAAGCCTTGGGTTTCAATCCCTGGCCTGCCGCTTCCTAGCCGCGACCCTGGAAATCAGTGGTCCTCAGACTCTGGTCTCTGAGTAGCAGCATCAGTGTCGCTTAGGAACTTGGTGAAACGCCAGTTATCAGGCCCCACTCCAGACCCACTGAATCGGAGACTTAAGCTGGAGCCCAGACATCTGAGTTTTAACAAGCCCTCCAGGTGACGCCGGCGCTCGCTGAAGCTCCAACCACTATCATTTCCCCTGTCTGAGACTCACTTTCCTCGTCTGGAGAATGGGGAGAAGACATCTGTTTTGCAGGGTTGTTGTATTTAATGAGACTGCAGTATGTGACAGAAAGCATCACCTTGTCACACAGAAGGTGCCCAGAGTGCTGCTGCTAGAGGGCTGAGAGTGCAGGGTACTTACTCCTCCAATGCAGGAAGTAGCCTCTCACTCGGCCGTGGCGCTGAGGGATTCTAAAGCCAGACCTCATCCCACCAACCATCAGTGAGGCCGAGTAAGCTACGTGCATTGTCTCGCATACACGTTATCTGTTTTTTTTTACCATAGCACTGAAGAGTGGAGCTAGCCATCTTTGTTTTTCTTAGTGAGAAAAACTAAAGCTGAGAGAGGTCACGTAACCTGCCTGAGGGCACATGGGAAGGAGCAGGTCCAGAGTTTTAACCCGGTTCTCTCTACGTCCAATGCTCTTTCCACCATATTGGCCAGATGTAAAGGTTTTCCCTATATTACCACTCATTAATTCATTCAGTTAACATATATTTTTGAGTACCTGCTTTATGTCAAGCACTGTGCCAGCAGTACAGCTGAACGGAGTTCCGTCTATTTCTATATAGGCCAACTCTTGCTTATCCTTGCTATTAGGGAAAAAGATGCAAGCTGATCAACAAGTGATTATTTGGGGAGGGTTGAGTCAAATATGGGAACACGACAAGTCTGAAAAAAATTGTTTCAGGCCCTTAATTCTTTCTTGTTCGTTGCTCCATGCATCTCTCCACTGGGTTGAGAGAAAGATCAGAGTTATCTATGAAGAGAAGCGGGGATCATGGGAAGGTTTTCAAGGGCAAGGATGAGAGGATCATATACAAGGCACACTCCTAGTGTCTGGAGATGTGTGAGACGTAATTTATCTAAGTTTATCTAAATATCCCTCAACTAATGCGTGTTCCCAGTCCCTTCCTTTCCCGTATCCTGGGAAAGAAAGAAAGAAAGAAAAGAAAGAAAGAGAGAAAGAAAGAAAGAAAGAAAGAAAGAAAGAAAGAAAGAAAGAAAGAAAGAAAGAAAGAAAGAAAGGGAGAAAGAGAGAAAGAAAGAAAGAAAGAAAAAAGAGGAAGGAAGGAAGGAAGGAAGGAAGGAAGGAAGGAAGGAAGGAAGGAAGAAAGAAAGAAAGAAAGAAAGAGAGAGAAAGAAAGAAAGAAAGAAGAGGAAGGAAGGAAGGAAGGAAGAAAGAAAGAAAGAAAGAAAGAAAGAAAGAAAGAAAGAAAGAAAGAAAGAAAGAAAGAAAGAAAGAAAGAAAGAAAGAAAAAGAAAGACTAGGACTAAGAGTTCCACAAGGGCCATCTATACTGGCCTGGAATCACTGGTCCCTTGGTGGAGACAAGTGACAGCTTTCCCTACTGTCTGCTGTTAATCTAAGTTTTATGTTCTCTTTCCTCTGGCACAACCCCTTAGGACTGCCCTTGGCCTTCAAGGGACTCTTTTTTTTTTTTTTTTAACATCTTTATTGGAGTATAATTGCTTTACAATGGTGTGTTAGTTTCTGCTTTATAACAAAGTGAATCAGCTATACATATACATATATCCCCATATCTGCTCCCTCTTGCGTCTCCCTCCCATGCTCCCTATCCCACCCCTCTAGGTGGTCACAAAGCACTGAGCTGATCTCCCTGTGCTATGCGGCTGCTTCCCACTAGCTATCTACTTGAAACATCCTTTCAAGTGTTGGCAATCTGTATATCTTCTTTGGAGAAATGTCTATTTAGGTCTTCTGCCCATTTTTGGATTGGGTTGTTTTTTTGATATTGAGCTGCATGAGCTGCTTGTAAATTTTGGAGATTAATCCTTTGTCAGTTGCTTCATTAGCAAATATTTTCTCTCATTCTGAGGGTTGTCTTTTCGTCTTGTTAATGTTTTCCTTTGCTGTGCAAAAGCTTTTAAGTTTCATTAGGTCCCATTTGTTTATTTTTGTTTTTATTTCCATTTCTCTAGGAGGTGGGTCAAAAAGGATCTTGCTGTGATTTATGTCATAGAGTGTTCTGCCTATGTTTTCCTCTAAGAGTTTTATAGTGTCTGGCCTTACATTTAGGTCTTTAATCCATCTTGAGTTTATTTTTGTGTATGGTGTTAGGGAGTGTTCTAATTTCATTCTTTTACATGTAGCTGTCCAGTTTTCCCAGCACCATTTACTGAAGAGGCTGTCTTTTCTCCATTGTATATTCTTGCCTCCTTTATCAAAGATAAGGTGACCATATGTGAGTGGGTTTATCTCTGGGCTTTCTAACCTGTTCCATTGATCTATATTTCTGCTTTTGTGCCAGTACCATACTCTCTTGATTACTGTAGCTTTGTAGTACAGTCTGTAGTCAGGGAGCCTGATTCCTCCAGCTCCATTCTTCTTTCTGAAGATTGCTTTGGCTATTTGGGGTCTTTTGTGTTTCCATACAAATAGCGAAATTTTTTGTTCTAGTTCTGTGAAAAATGCCATTGGTAGTTTGGTAGGGATTGCATTGAATCTGTAGATTGCTTTGGGTAGTATAGTCATTTTCACAATGTTGATTCTTCCAGTCCAAGAACATGGTATATCTCTCCATCTGTTTGTATCATCTTTAATTTCTTTCATCAGTGTCTTACAGTTTTCTGCATACAGGTCTTTTGTCTCCGTAGGTAGGTTTATTCCTAGATATTTTATTCTTTTTGTTGCAGTGGTAAATGGGAGTGCTTCCTTAATTTCTCTTTCAGATTTTTCATCATTAGTGTATAGGAATGCAAGAGATTTCTGTGCATTAATTTTGTATCCTGCTACTTTACCAAATTCATTGATTAGCTCTAGTAGTTTTCTGGTAGCATCTTTAGGATTCTCTATGTATAGTATCATGTCATCTGCAAACAGTGACAGCTTTACTTCTTCTTTTCCTATTTGGATTCCTTTTATTTCTTTTTCTTCTCTGATTGCTGTGGCTAAAACTTCCAAAACTATGTTAAATAATAATGGTGAGAGTGGACAACCTCTTCAAGGGACTCTTGACAATCAAGAGGAGACAACATGGCAGATTTCTCCCCCATAATGCAACAAAGAACTACAGTAATGGGTCTTTCAGAGAAGACTTCAAATGTGCCATTGTTATGAAAGCAGGCTGGCTTGGCCATAGGCAATTTCACAGGCTTTTGGAGTTGGCCAGAGAAGGGGCCACTGGGAGCCCCATTTGGGTTGCCATTTCACACAGCTGCTCTCTGCTGTGGCTGGCTTCCCTCCATGCCTGAGCAAACCAGGTGGGGAGAGCTAATGAACCTCCTGGTGACTGACAGCCACCCATCCCTAGGCTGCCTGGCTCCTAAATGAAGAGGGTGAGTTTACTGAGGACCCCAAATGATGGGTAAAAGGCTTCTTTCTTCGCTCCATGACAGTGATAAACTTTCCTCAGTCCCTAAATTATACGTTCAAGGGAGTGGGATTGAGATCCTGGCTGCCATGACTGTGTCCCCATGGAGACACTTAAGGAGAGAGGTCAGCAGAGGGCATTAGTAGAGGAACCTCTGTCCGGAGGATGAAGCTGGGAACCTGACATTAGAAGAAGCCCTCGGCATTTGGCCCCTTAAAAATGCCTACAGTGTAAGCCACAGATCTTGGACACTGCGGAAGCTTCAAAAAGACTGAGGACTATGGTTGGTTGTGTGGATACTTGTTGCAATGACTGGTGTGTGACTGGAGCACTTGAATCTATTCATTTATTAAGTAACCACTTATGAGGTACCAAATATACGTCCCTAAGATAGTCCATGCCTTTGAGATCTGATGGGGCCTCCTTCTAAACTTTCTCCAGGAAGAGGACCTTGAGTTCTTTTGTCTAAACCCATCTCCCTCTCTGGTTCTGTGTGTTTATGCTTCTCCCTCTCCAGATCTCACTAGGAAATTGGTGAAATTCCAATAAAGTCTACAGCTTAGCGATCAGTATTGTACCAACGTTAATGTCCTGGTCTTGATAGCTGTGCCATGGTTGTATAAAACGTTAACATTAGGGGAAGCTGGGTGAGCGGTATGTGGGAAGTCTCTGTACTGTTTTTTCAACTTTTCTGTAAGTCTAAAATTAGTTGGAAATAAGAAGTTAAAAAAAATAAGGAAGTCTCACTAGGAGTTTCATTGACTCTTCCTGACTGCTTCTTTTCCATCTCTCTTTTGACCTCTGTCATTCTCTACCTCTTTCTATAATCCTGTTAATATCTCTTTGCCTTTCCTCTCTGTCCACTTCCCTTTCTCAATCTCTGTCTCTGCCCTTTATTTCTCCTTCCCACAAAAATCTGCTCTCCTCCCCACACGTAAACACCTAATCAGTCACTGAATTCTCTTAATTAAACTTCCTGAATATCCATCAGCAATTCCCTCCTCTCTGGTGCTGCTTTCAAGGCTCCTGCATTGTACCACCATCACCCACACCACACAATCACCCCGATTATTCCAGGGACCCCGTTCCTTGGACTCACCACCTCGGGGATGGGCTCCAGCTAGTTCATTGTCCACACTGGGCAGCTCTGATTCACTCTAGCCCCTGATTCACACCATCACCGTATCTGCATTGCCTACTGAAAAAAACCCAAGCAAGCATCGTCATACTCTGGTCCCTATTTCCCCAGCTTCAACTCCCCACCAGTGATTTCACTGAGTCCCAAAGCAAAGTCTGACGAGTGCTTCTGCACATGACAGAAAGAACAGTGCTTCTTTTTCCTGAAGACAGCGAAGGAGGGTTATTACATGTGAAGTTGAGGTTCTTGGGCTGTGTGCAGAGAGAGGAGGGGAGGGAAGGGGGAGAAGAGAGAGGTTTCCATTTCAGTATCGGCAGAGGACCCTGAAGGAGAGAAGGGAGGCATCTCAAGCCTTCTCAGGATCGTGGTCTTCATGGGCTTGGCTACTGCTGTGCTGAGATTCCCAGAGGTGCCAGAGCAGCCTGTGTCTTCCAGGTGGATGAAAAAATGGACCGGGATCCAAGCAAAGACCATGGCCACATCCCTCCACACTGGTATATTGTCCCTTTCATTCACCAGCTTTCAGCAATGCCACTTCCAACCTGTCAATGGAACCAGCTCAACGCAGACGCTTTAAATGCCCACAGATCCTGTGAACGCAGCACGTGCATATTCCTAGCTTTATAGCGACCTACTCCCTCCTCAAGATTTTATGTTTCAACGGCACCAAACACATCACAATGTGGTAGCCATTGGGGACAAAGGAGTCAGAGGGTTCAGAGGTTTGTGTCCATCAGTCATTGGTTAAAGGCGACTCCCAGTGGAGTGGGAGCCTGCTACAAAAGGGGGGGGCTGCCATATTAGATGGGGTGTCCAGGGAAGACCTCATGGAGAAGATGACATTTGAATCCAATCCTTCAGGAAGTGCAAGCAAACTACCCAGGTGGCCCCAATGTCCATCACAGAGCCTGGCAAGTAGCAGACCCTCCGTATAGTTGGTTGAATAGATGAATGAATGAATGAACAATGAACGATGCTCTGTGTTCCTCTTCACCTGCGTGGGAAGGGTGCCGGGCTCCTGGTCTCCACCCCAAGGTCCAGGTCTGATGTTGCAGCATTCATTTGCAGGCCTCTTCCAGCTTCTCTCCTGCTGACTGCCCAGAGCCGGAAGAGGAATTAGCACCCCAGGCCCCAGAACATCCTCGTGAGGAAAGCACTTCAAGTGGTGGAGAGTTGCAAACTTGCTGGGTGCGTGTGGGCTGCCTTGGGAGCAACAAATGGGCCTGTGCAGATGGTGCTGAGATAAACGGCACCATCTTTTTACTGTAGCAGTACAGTCGTAATTTTCCAGAGACATTTATTAAGCAACATCTCTCTTCTGCGGGATTGTGCTGTGGCTGGCACACAGAGACCGCTGCCAGCCAGGTGGAGTGAGGGACCCAGTACTGATGGCATGATGTGCACCCAGATCGCTCCCATTCCTTTCCTCCCATCCTCGCTTCTGACAATTTAAAGGTTAGTTTGATGCTTGAGTAGCTGTGTCTCTCTAGAAATCTGTATTCTTTGCAGGTACTCCCTGCTGTGGCATATCCTAAGAGAACTCCATCAAATAATTATCTTTCCTTTTATTTATTCTCCTTCTTTTCACTGGATCTGCATCACTATAACATATTCGATGGTCTCCTCAAAGTAGAAAGCCTTCCCTGTGATTGTAAAGTGTATTTATGTACAGTATTAAATCCACACCTGAGAGCTCTTCCTCTCAAGACTTGCTGGATCTGACAGGGCTCAGGGCCCATGGTGGGTTCCTACCACCTTCTGTTTGGGAGAGGGAGAGCTGGGGTCATTGAGGCCCTGGGCTCTGCCCTCTGGCCTCGAGGGAATGGAGAAGCCAGTCAAGAGCTTATTCCAGTTGCACCCCCTGACCCTGAGGAAGCAGTTCTCCCCTCAGGGCCTGTGGACTCTTTGCCCAGGATCCCCAGGGAGCCCCCTTTGCCACTGGGAGTCTTGGTCCAGCTTGGTCCAACTTTCCCCACTTCTCAGAATCTGGAGAAAGTGAGGTTCACTGGGAGACCACAGCACTTGAGAGTCTGGGTCCCACTGCTAGGGCTCAGGGCCCTGCTTGCCTTGGCATTCTCCATGCCTCTCAGGTGCACATTGCTTCTCTAACTTGACTGAAAGCTTCCTGTGGACAGACACAATATCCTTGTTTTTCCCAAAGCCTCTAGCACAGAGCTGGGTGATCAACTCACAATTAACAGTAAGCACTTATCACTTTCGAGTCCTTTTCTAGGAAGCATTCTCTGATAAGGTTCTTCCTTCCATAAACCCTACACTATCTTAACTTTAATAAACAGCTTTACGATTTTGTAAGAATCTCTCCAACTAGATGGCGAGCTCCTGCAGCATCTTACATTTTCCTCCTCTGGGAACCCTCTGTCCCCTTCATATCCAATATATGAACACGAATCCTAGATCTTCTTTTGTTCTTGTTTTATCTTCCCAGTGCCCAGAGTACACAGCTTGAAGGAAGAAAAAGCAAACTGTTCTAGAAAGAGCACACACTTAGGGTCAAGACACCTGGGTTCTAGTCAGTTTGCATACTGTCCTTCTGAGTAAGAATCACAGAACCTCTCTGGCCTTCATTCTCCTCATCTATAAATACGGAAATACCATCAAATTACAAACACCAAAGATCTGAAGGCAATTGTCATCACTCTGCCTCCAGATGTGTATCTATCTAACTGGAAAGGCCACCAGATGTGGAAATTCAACAACCTTACCTGTGCCCTTGACCCAGGGGTTGGTTAGTCACCCTGGAGTTAAGATTGCCTTCCTTTTGCTTCTCCATCTTGCTCGCTGTTTAAGCAGAATCTCTGTGTTCTGTCAATCGCTTACCAGGGAGAGCGTATGTGTTTCTCCTTCCACAGTCTGGAGCTGAGTGGGGAGGTCAGAGTGAGGGTGAGGAACCGTGCAGAGAAATAGTTTTCTATCCAGTACTGTGTCCAGATCACCTGTGTAACTTTAAACACCTACTCTTAGATCTGCTGGATTAGAGTCTTTGGGGGTGGGGCTCCCCAGTTGATTCTGAAGTTCCATCGGGGTTAGAGAGGGCCTGTGGGAGTCCTGCGACCCTTTCTCAACTCCCCACCCCCAGAGGCAGGGTCTGGGAAAGACTTTAGGATCTCAGCTTCTATCACCAAGCTCGGGAGGCAGGATTTATAGATAAGGCAGCTGACAGCATCCACTTCAGGGCCACACCCACGGCTGAGCACCACAGACCCGAGACAAGCCAGGGCAGCAGGGAGTGTCCTGCACCAAGAGAAGGGCTGAGCGTGAGGCTGGTCCTACCCTCTCTAGCGGACCGTGAGGGTCTTAGACCCTGCCAGGGCTGCCTGGAGGACCTGTCACCCACCACACCGACCGCCCGGCTGGTTGGATCGATACACGTGCTTCCTCTTCTGGTCCCCTGTGGAGTTTAGTCCTCTGAGATTCAACTCGTTCAACTTCCTAAGTGTGCGCAGGCTGGCTGCCAAGGTCAGTTTTCTTGCCTTCAAGAAGCTTACTACCTACGGTAATGCCTTATCCCCCATCTCACACCTGATGCCACAGCTCGTAAGGCCTGTGCCGTAAACCCTACTGCTGGGACTCCAGAGTGCACCGAACATCCCAGATGAGGCTGAATCTACCTTAGTCCACAGCAGGAAATGGGCTTTGTCCTAAGCTCCCTGGGAAGGAGCCATAAGGCCATATGTGGTCACCCCATCACGGGGTCTCATACCTGAGGCCAGGCCTGCCTCTGCCTCCTACCTGGTTCTAATGACCTTCCAGATTCTTCTGTACATTTTTGGTTTTACCAGCTTCTCCAACCTGAGCTTTTTCCATTGTCTTCTTGATTTATGGGAAGATTCCTTATTTCCAATACCCACTCTCACCTCTCAACCTGCCCCACTTGCCCTCTCTGAATGCAGGAGGGCCTAGCACACAGAGCTGTGCTAGGTTTCCCCTCTCTTTCACAGTGCTCTTCTGGAAAGGACATTTCTGAGCTGCTCTCCAAACCACAGCCTGGGCATTGCCATGGAACTTGGGCTGTGGACGGGGTGCCGCAGCCTCAAAGCATTCTCTCCCTCCACGCCTGGCTTCACCTGCTACGGTAGACTCTCTTTCTACGGCTGACCCTTCTCCTCCATCCGGGCCAGGGCTGGTGGGTGGGCGAGGCTATTGCAAGCTCCAAAAGGGGGTGGGATCCTCTCCTCCAGCTCCTCTCCTTGTTGCCATGTGCCTCTCTCGCCCAGGGACCAGACACCACCGAAAGTTCAGCGGCAGCTGTTCGGCATTTACATTTTCCACAGTGCAAGGTTATTTGACTGCCACGATTTGATCTTCTCTAGTTAATACCCTTGACTTATGGAATAATAGCAGCAATGGCAAAGTTCCTTTTTCTGCCAGGTTTCCTGCTGCTGGGAGTGATGGTTGAGCACAGACCCCTGTCTCCAAGACCCTCTGTCATCTTGTCCCACAGGGAAAGGGACCCTGCAGGACTAGAGAAATCCAACACAGCATGCCTGTGCCTAGGTCTCCTATCAGCATCTCTCCCACTTCCTCTCTTTGCAGACCAGGACCCCTGGCTCCGGTCCCTTTCTTCAGGTACCACCCCTTTCCTGCCTCTCACTGTCCTCCATCCAGAGCCACAGGTAGAATGGGTTGCAATCTTGATCCCTCTCCTCCCTGTGAGTCCTTCCTGGCAAGGGTTAACTGTGTGTATAAAATTGATTGTGATTTTAGTAATTCGGTATAATCACAGTCTACCAGCAGGTTGCTGTTCCAGCAGGAGGGTTTGGAATTATTTTCTGGAGTTTGCAATATAGAACTTAAATTAAGCCTCAGAAGTCAGGGGAGCTCCGCAGCACACTTAATGTGGTGCTAAATTCTCAGCAGCACAGTCTCTGTATTAAAGCCTCTGCTGGCAATTAGGTTCATTAACTATCACAATACCTTATTTATTACTCGTCGTGCCATATGGTTTCCCAGCTAAAGAATTGCGCCCGTTCTCCTACAGACCATTTGGCATCATAAAAATGTTAACAAATAATATTATGGCTCTCGGGGGCACAAGGCCTCGCTGGGTTCTGGGTCTGAGCGGCGGGAGAGAATATGAAAACATTTTTCTTCCATGGTGAAATAAAACATTCCTCCAGGAGAGTATTCAAAGAATATAGCACTTGCATAACATAAATGGGAGTTTTATTTACTCCCGTAATGGTTAAGTCAATATTTGCATCAGCTAGGACTTTCACTCATCTTCCTCTCCACTCTCTTTTGGTGTTGTTTTCACTTCCGTGATCCCCCCTCTTCCTTCTCTACTTCCATGGCATGAGGCCAGCTCCAGCCGGCACCACCCAAGGAGACGGGGTGAGCTGCCCGTGCAGTGAGGGCTGTACTCGGGATTCTCCCATGATTCACCGGTTCTCACGCTCTATCGCAGCTCAGCCACCTGGGTGCAGCTGCCTTCTCTGCTCGAACCCGTCTTGGGGCTTCGCCTCCCAGTTCTATCTTCGGCGCGTGTTTTCAGCAGAAATAGGGAAGTGACGCAGGCGCCAGGGTTGGCCCACGATGCAAAGACATTCTGCTGCCCGGGCCTTGCCAGTCCTCCCACAGGGAAGGTGGGCATGGGGGTGGCCAGAGCAGGAAGTGAAACCTCAGGAGGATGGGAGAGATGTGCCTCAGAGGGCCAGTCTGAGAATGTCATCTCAAGAAGGCAAAGCATCCCGCTGTTCTTATCCTCTGGATGAGGGAGTGCCAGGCATATGCCTCGGGGCTACAAGTAAAAATTAAATAGAGGAGGAACTCCCTGTCGATTCTTTAGTGTGCAAAAAGCAAGTGCTCTGGCTGTGAGGGGCTCCCCTCTTCCAGGTCACGGTCTTCCTCTGAAATGGGCAGTATCCAATCCGGCCGGGTTCCAGAGACAACTTGGAAATTTACCTCCTCCCAAGTGGCTCCTTCCACCTGGACACAGACTTTCCTTGGGAAGCAATATAATTTAATGGTTAAAACTATAAACACTGGTTTATAATTTTGAATCCTAGCATTGCCACCTACCAGCTGTGTAACCTTTTATGGCTCAGTGTCTTCATCTGTAAAATGGGGGTTATATTAGTACCCACCCCCGCAGTGTTGTTCCAAAAGCTAAATGAGTTGGTCTCTTGAAGGGTCTAGGACGGTAGCTGGCACTGCGCAGTGCTATGCAGGGGGCAGCTGTGATTCAAAGCCACTCTCTTGGGTTATCCCTTTTCTTTGCTCTGATATTTCCTTTTATCCCTTTGACGTATTTGGGGAAGGTAACTCCATGACGACATTGCATTATCTGCAAACCTGATTCTGACTCTGAGATCAAGCCATGTGGGCAGGGGCAGTGTCAGGATGACATATGCCCCCGTTCACACACCATTTCCTCTGCTGTGATGACACACTGTCATCTGAGGCTCACAAATGCAATGACCCCCCCACCCCCGCACACACTACCCAAGTTACCTACCGGCCACAGTGGGCCGTGGCTGATGAGACCTGATTAGAATCTTAGACTGAGAATGTCAGGCCGGATGGGACCTTAGAGCTGACCAGAGAAGGTAATGATGTGGCCACAGCTGTCAGCTAGAAAAGGGCGGAAGCAAGTCCCTAGTCTAAATCCCCACCCCCAGCTCCATTTGGCAGATCAGTGAGGAAGGGAACAGAGTGCAGCAGAGGAGAACTCGAAATTGAACAAATTCCATTAAGTGTCAATTACACGAAAAGCACAGAAAGGATCTGGCCCCTTGCTGGAACCCCTGGATGAAGCTTTGGGATGAGCTGACTGAAGCATGGCAGCGTCAGGAGCGCGGCCCCTCGTGCTAAACATCTGGGTCCCGGGGCCCCTAGAAAGAAGCAGGCTAATCCAGGCAAGGACAGTGTCACCGGAAGCCTGCTCCTGTTCTCACGAGTCTGCTTCACAATTTGAGGTGTGGGTGGCCGACTGCCCCATCCTGTCGGCCCAGCTGGTCCCTCGGGAATTCCTCCCTCTGTCCAAAGGCACTTGGTTTCCCTTCCTGCTAGTTTTCTCCTAGTAGTTGCAGTGACTAATTTGTTTCCCCTTTACTTCTCCAAGAGGTGGCCCCCTTAGGGAAGCTCTTCTAGGAGGAAAGGTGCAGGGTCTTTGGTTACACAGTGACAATGTGCAAGGACGTGTCTGTATGTGTGCATGTGTGTATATGTGTGCATGGGTGTATGTACGTGTGTATGTGTGCGCATGTATGTGTGGATGTGTGTGTGGATGTGTGAATGTATATGTTTGCATGTGAGTATGTGTGTATATATATGTATGTGTGTATATGTGTATTATGTATGCATTATGTGTGCATGTGTATGTGTGTATGTGCGTATGTGTTGTATTGTGTATGTGTGCATGCGTGTATGTGTATATATGTGTGTGTATGTGTATGTGCATGTGTGTGCATATGTGTGTATGTGTATGTGTGCATATGTGTGTGTGTGCACACACACTCCCACATGCACAGAGACAAACAAGCACTATGCCTCAGTATGGGCACTGCCCAGTGATACATTCTCCCAGGACATGTGATCAGATTTCTAGGGCTCATTTTTCACGTTCCAAGTCCCCCACTTACTGTGTGCCTTTGGGCACGTCTCCCAATACCTCTTTCCCTTGTTTTCCTCATTTGTAAATGGGGATAATAAAAGGATTCGCCTCAGCACATTGCTGTGATGATTAAACAATACACGTAAAAAGCTTAAAACACGGTCCTGTAATGTGCCCTCAACCAGTGCTATTTATTATGTACTTATATAGCTATTACTATAATCAACACTCTGTATGATCATCTACTGGGCAGGGTTCTGTCCATTATATATCTATATGTCATATACATACGTTTTGTCTACGTATCATCTAATTCAGTCTCTTCTCTGTTTTACGGAGGACGTGACTAAGGCTCAGAGGGGAGGTGAGCTGGCGACGGCGAGAACAGCACGTGAGCTCACATCCTCCACCCTTCTGGCGCTTGTTCTAACGTGGCTATTGCCTTTCCTCTGCTGCCTGGAAGGACGGGCATGGGGCGTGCAAGGCTCCACTCCCCTGGGACTCCGTGAGGGCTGAGCCACCCGCAGAGCCTGTCCCACTCCTGAGGGTCATGCTGCCCCCGATGCTGCCCCTGCCCAGCTCCCTGGGCAAGTCTGGGAAGGGTGGGTCTCACCAGGGCTGTGCCCTCCAGCCACGCCTACAGGGAGGAGGGGCAGAGCAACAGGAGTAAATTTACCAAAAGCTGAGACTATGAGGAAGAGAAAAGAGTAGAAGTAGAGGATCAGGAGATTGTTTTCAGGAACATTAAACAGAGTCCGGCGAGAAGTGGGTAATTTTAATCCCATGCAGCTGCTGGAAATTAATTTAATTGTGCTGGTGCTGGTTCTTCTCCCTTCCAACCCATTTCATCCAGGGCCTGATGGAGCGCGGAGCCCGGAGAAATCGGCCCGGCGCGTCCAAGCAGCTGTGGATACTGCAGCCCCAGGCCGACTTACCTACCCTGCAGTGCTACCAGAGCTGATAGGTAAACTGGCATTTTTTCATTCGAGATTTATCTCTTCTTGAGAGGGAACGGAGGTGAGACAACAGGAAGAACTTCCTAAGAGCAAAGAGTGTGAACTCTGTGAACACAGAAAAGGCTGTAAACGTTCGTCTCCGACTCTCAAGGACAAATTGACAGGACCTTTTGCTTCTTCTTTTTTATAAATTTATTTAATTTATTTTTGGCCGCGCTGGGTCTTCGTTGCTGCGTGCAGGCTTTCTCTAGTTGCGGCGAGCGGGGGCTACTCTTCGTTGGGGTGTGCGGACTTCTCATTGCGGTGGCTTCTCTTGTTGCGGAGCACGGGCTGTAGGCACGCGGGCTCAGTAGTTGAGGCACGCAGGCTCTAGAGCGCAGGCTCAGTAGTTGTGGCGCACGGGCTTAGTTGCTCCGCGGCATGTGGGATCTTCCTGGAACAGGGCTCGAGCCCGTGTCCCCTGCATTGGCAGGCGGATTCTTAACCACTGTGCCACCAGGGAAGCCCCCCTTTGCTTCTTGAGTCTTTTCCTAGGGTCTGAGTTCCAGCCAGGTCTCTCACCCCATGCAGCCACACGCTCACGCACAGGACCCCCAGGGGTATTTTCAAAGGTCCCAAGTGATTCTATTGTGCAAAGCAAGGGTGAGAACGCGGTGGTTCCAGACAAACCCTGGCTTTCCACTCTGGCCCAGCGTCCTGTCAGTTCCACCGCGTGACCACTAGAGGTCAGCAGGGCTTGGAGGAAGTGGCCGCGGGTGGGCGGCCAAGCCCCGCCCGGCTCTGGGATCTGGGCTCTCTGCGGCGCGGAGGTCCAGCCTTCTCGCCCCCCGCCCCCGCGGCCTGGAGCGGATGGAGGTCCGGTCCCCGGCTAAGACCGGACACCGCGAGGGGGCGGAGGCGGACTGCTGGCTGGATCAGGGCCTGTGAGCCACGGAAAGTCAACTTAACTTACAAGATTTTTAAAAAAGTATCCCTGATTAAAAGCTCTCAATACAGGCCTCCCGCAGCGAGCGCGTCTCGGCACCAGGATTTCTCCACCTGGTCACCAGCGCGCTCCGATGCAGGTGGGTGCGCGCTGAAGGTGGGCACAGCCGTGCCCTGCACACCGAGGGCCTCCGTCAATAAAAGGAGAAATAGTTTGCCTTTTTGGTAGGAGGAGCCAGCGTTTGGATTCCAGAGGTTGTTTATTTTGACTCACTGTTGTTTTTGCTGGAGAAGAGTAAAGCAGAAAGTCCCTTTACTTTGGCTAATATGTAGTACGCAGAACCGCACAGAGCCCAAATTTCAGATAAGCAAATAGACGTAAACCCGTGGTTCACTCTCCTTTCATCATGTCCAAGAAGGATAATGTCAGGGGTGGGCAGAAAGGAGGCTTCCCCACATTTCAGTTTAAGAGGAAAGAAAGCCAGGGTAATCCACCTTCTGTCGACAACACTGGATCTCAAAAATGAAAAATGCAGAGGCGCCCCCCTGCTCCGCTTCCAGCTCCCCCTTCCTGTTCCCAGTTCCAGCTCCCAGACGCCCCCTGGCACACTGCACATGCGTGCTCCTAGGCTGCCCACAAGTCGGTGGGGTGATGGCTCTTTAAAAAGTCCACCCAGCCCTCGAAACTGAGAGGCAGCCTGACGGCAGAATACGTTCCTAGCACATGGTAGGTGTACGATAAACATTTGTCAAGCCAAATGTTTGTTGCCAAACTTGTCTTCAGTCTAGCTTGCATGGTATTTAAAATCAACCCACAGGGAAAATGTTCTAGATCCTTTTCTGTTCAGCCCTAAAGACCCTCAAATGTTTGGGGGAAATCTGTTAAGAGTACAGGTTCCTGAGCCTCATGCCCCTAAGAAACAAGGACTGAGCAGGTTTTGGGGTGGAGTTCAGGGACACGTATTTTTTTGACAAAAGCCTCAGGTTTTGAAATTGTCAGGCGGATAAGCCCTTCCCTCCTCCCATCCCCCCAGCTCCTGTCTGGGCTCTTTACCCAACCTTGACTTCAGGCTGGTCCAGGGTGGGTTTTATGCTCCCATAGGGACTTCAGTCTTCCATCCAGCCAGCAGGGGGAGCTGTGGAGTGCCCTCCTCATCAGCAGAGAGGACCTCAGATACTCTTTTTCTCTTCCACCTGGTCTGTTCACTCTCAACAGTGCAGTTTCTTCCTTTTCTCCTCCTATTTTATACGGTCCCTTCCTTGGATTCCCTTACTAACCCCAGCAGCAGGGGAAGGACAAACATGCCAGGCCCCCATCCCAGTATGGGGTAATGGTGGGGGGGGTCCTGGAAAACTGCACTTGGGGCCTGAACTTGGGGCCCTTGTAGATGTGGTTCTGGGTCTCAACCTGGACCTTAATGGAATGAAAAGATTTAGGGTAGTCAGAGGAGAGAGGAGTCTGAGGGCCTAGAGTTTAACCTGGTCCCGCCTGGCCACTGCCTGGACCTCTACCAAAACCCTCTTCATGACCACTCAAGAGACATGATCAGGATGAGTTCTACAGCCTATTCTCCCTTCTCACAAAAACACTGTCAGAAGGACCACCCTGCAGGGAGCCATCACCATGAGTCCAACTAGGTTAGGGGAAAAAAAAGAAACTATGATAAAAACAGCTATTAAAACAGCTACAATATTAGACACTTACTACATTGGACTAGGCACCTTACTATATACATTATAGTAAAACTCATAACAACATTGGAGCGTAGCCACACATAGGCAGCACTCTCTCCATGTTACAGATGACACTGAGAGTTTTAGTAATTTCCAGGACGCACCTAGTAAGTGGCAGAGACAGGATCTAAACCCAGATGTGTCTGGGCCAGAGCTCCAAAGCTCCACCTCAAAAAAATAAATAAATAAAAAATTTAAAAAATCAAGGTAGAGCCTCTGGTTACTCTGCCCAGGCTGTTTGTGCAGAGGCTTCCAGGCCAAGTGTCCAGGGCCGCCAAAGTTCAGCACCTGCGTGACACCCAAAGCCCTGCACTGACGCCTAAACGCAAAAGGAAAATGACAAACTTTAAATGTTTAAAAACACTTATTTAAATGACGACAAAATAACAGTAGGTAACCACAGCTCACATTTCAGGTAGAGTTTTACACAAATGATGTTCATGAGGGCCTATGCACATTCTGATGTCCTAAAGGAGGAGAGCCCAGGGGCTGTCTCCCACACCCCGCAAAACCTTCTCCCCGACCTGCCAGGCCCTACCCATCTCTCAACACTGTCACCTGCCCAGGCTCCTGGGATAGAAATGGAAGGAACGCAGAGAGGACCAGAGTAGACGGCAGGAGATCCTGCTCTGAGCCATCTCCTGACAACCACTCTGATTTCCGTTTTCCTGCCTGCAGAACGGGGATATATATTTGTCCTGTGTAACTGCCCAATAGTCATCAGGCTCAAATAAAACCATCTTTTGAAAAGCATGAAGTCCCCTAGTCTATCCAAAGAGCCTGGCTTGTAAAGGATGATTTATCTCTCAAAATAGGAGATTACAGGTTCACATCAGAGCAAGGAACATATAAATAATTTTCATATGTGAAAAACAATTCCCAGTGTCTTATGTAATTCTGTTCCATCCCAGATCTAGGGGATCTCAGATTTCATAAAAATAATTACTAACACTTACCTAGCACCTCATATTCCTTAACCCGTTCAGCCATCCTAACCAGCTTATAAAGTAAGGAGGACTAGCTCTCCTTATTTCTCTGTCACAGATGCAATTTAACTGAGATGCAGAGTGGTAAAGTGACCTATTCAGGGTCTCCCAAATAGTAAGAGCTAAAGGCTGTAGGGCCAACCTAGACACCAGCCCTTACTAGCTGTTTGACCTCAGGCTACTTATGCAACTCTCTGAGCCTCAACCTTCTCATTTGGAAATGGGTGTAATAGTAACCATCTTTAAAATGGGTATATAGCAATCATACCTAGGAGGTTAAATGAGAAAAAGCATTAAAAAATCACTCAGCACAGTTATTATGTAGTTAGTGCTCAGCAAATGTAGGTATCACTGTTATTTATTATTACTATATTTGTTATTATCCAGCCTGCATGGATATCCTTTCTTCTCCAAGCCTCTCCCAAACCAACACATGCATTAACTTTCTTTCCAGGAAAAAAGATCTCAGATCTGAGCTACTTGGGCAGACTGGGCCAAAATGTCAGCCTGACTTTGGATTGATTCTCAAGATCATGCAAAGAAGACAGAAAAGTTAGACACAGAGGAGGAAGGAAAACAAATAGATGAAAACTTAGACTATAAGTGGGGGTGGGAGGAGCCAGGCGGAAGGCTGGGCTTTGCAGTGCCCACGTATTAAAGCTGCAAACTAGTTAAACATCCCTGACCCTGGCAGCTTGGGAACCTGGATGCCAAAGGGCAAAGTCGAAAAATAGGCCCTGGGTGAATGGGGAGGTTCCGGGGTACTTGGGAGCCTGGCTTCATTTCATTGCCAACAATTCGGATCCACATTATCACAGGAAAATATAAAGTTAGTTCAAAGGCTGGAGTCACACTGAGCGCGGCTGTGAAGTTAGCACTGCCCAGGCTGAGGGCTGGAGACAGCCTTCCTGGTACAGCCCCTGTTCGAGCAGAGACTGTGGGAAGGGGTCCTGGGAGGCCCTGACCACCTGGCTTGATGGCTCTCAGCCCTCTGCTTCGCACTCACCTCCTAGATCAGGTACCCTCTGGCCACTAGTGGTGAGCTGACTTCACATCAGCTTTGCTCCAAGTCTTTTTTTCTTAAGATTTTTCTTTAAATTATTGAATTTAATTAATTTATTTGGCTGCACCCCGTGGCCTGCAGGATCCTAGTTCCCCAACCAGGGATCGAACCCGTATCCCCTGCAGTGGAAGCGCAGAGTCTTAACCACTGGACCGCCAGGGAAGTCCCTGCTCCAAGTCTTGAGCCATCTTGAATGTAAGTGACCTTGGAGTCAGACTTTGCAGGGCAAATGATGTTGGCCCAGACAGACCGGGCAGGGGTCCCCTGGGCAGAAGGCACAGCCTGTCCAAAGCTGTGGACGCATGATAACATTCAGGAGGCAGAATGGTGCCAGCACATAAAGGTCTTAAAGGCCATGCCAAGTAGTTCAGGCCATAAAACAATGTAGGCATGAGAAGAGGCACCGGAGGGTTTGCAGTGGGGGAGTGACAGATCGATGCCTTAGAAAAATCATTCCAGTGGCCAACTGGAGGGGAGCTTGCCAAGGGCTGGCAAAGTGAGCCGAATCCTTCCCAAAGCGCAATCTACCCTCTAGTCATTCTGATGGTATTTCTAGGCGAAGAAGTATCATATGACATGAGAGAAAAGGGCAGAAAACGTAAAGAAAACTCCAGTGAGCAGGGCCAGGACCAGATGAAGCAAGAGGTACACATGGGGTGCAAGATTTAACCAGGCATTTCTCAGAATCATGTCAGAGCCTGGTGAGTGATGCCTCCTTAAACTCTGTACCTGTTCTCCGTGCCTCACCTGCCTCCTCTGGTCCTGGCCCTGCTAAGGATCTTATTACCAGCCCCATCTGTAGGTGGGCGCCCATGATCTCTCCATCGGGGGGTGGGTATGGGGATCCAGCCTGCCTGTGTTCATTTGTAGAAATGGAAATGCAGAGGCAAGAGCACCAGCTGCAGACCTGGATCCAAGTCCTGACTCTAGACTTGATCTCAGTCAAGTTGTTGAGTCTTATATGAGCTTGGGTGTCCCCATTTATGAAATGGCAAAATGGTGTGAAAGTCCTGGGGACAGTGCTGTACACATTCCAGGCGTTCCTGGAACCAATTCCACTCATCCCGCCTTCTCCTTGGCTGGCACAGCCTCAGAGAATGGGGACATCAGGATGCACGAGGAGTTTTCTTTTAGAAGCAGTATCAGTAAAAATAACTGCTGCCCCATCAGCCTTGCTACCTCCGAGCCTGTGGAAGGACAGCGTCCTCTTACTTCCCTGGCTGTTAATGATTTGGGCCTGAATCTCTCACTCTCAAGAACATGTTGCCTGTTTGTTTAAAAAAGTCTTCCTGGGGAGAGGAAAAAAAAAAAAGCATGTTTCTTGTTTTGTTCTTTCACTCTTTGAACGAATATTTACTAGGAGCCTACTATACCAGCATTGTCCTGGTGGTCTGGATATAGCAACCTGAAAGAGTCCAGCCCTCTGCCCTCAGGAAGCTTCCATTAAGTAGAAGGGAGCTCTAGGGAGGCTTGGGAGGGGAGCCAGGAAATAAACAAGCTGTCCTATAAACAAAGGAAACGATTCTGGTAGTAACAAGTGCTGTGGAAACAATAAAGCAGGGCAGAGGGCCCAGGGGCAGGAGGCAGCTCCAGATAAGGCAGTTGTAGGGAGGATTTCTTTGCGGAAGAGCTGTTTGAATTACCTTGGAAACAAGTGTATTGTGTGATGGGAGGAAGGTTTGCAGGGGGGGGGGGCGGCAGATGGCGGGGGGGGGGGGGGGGGTGCGTGGATGGAGGGGAGACATCAAGTGCAAAGGCCCTGAGGTGGGAACTAGCAACCTTTAGTTATGTCATCTGCTTTGAGTCAGGCGTATATGGTTTGGGCAAGATTTCTGAACAAGAGAGGAACAAATGTGTTTCTAGACCTGATTCGAAGTAGCATATCTGTGTCTGTATCTAGATCTAATTCTCCATCCCCCTCTCTGTACCAAGGACACCTTATTTGGGTCACAGTTGAACCCTCCCTTAACTACAGCTGTCCCCCTCCCCCACTCCTTCCTCTATGACCTGGCTATGGCTTCCTTCCCTTTCTAGAACCACAGACAGCCATCACCGACAGAAGCACCTTACCATTTCCTGCCCAAGCCGAAGCCCAGCTCACCCTCCTCCATTTTGCTTGCTCCTTTGTGGAGGTAGAAAACTCCCCAACACCTGGGTCCCCTCATGCTGGGAATCGAAGTTATGATTAAGAGAGACCTCTTCCCTTAAACACACCCACATCATTCCTTCTCTCAATCAGAAGGTGCTGGCACCGAATTTCTGATATCTGATAGAGTTCACAGAGTATTACCGGATTTCATAGCTCGAGCTGGCAATTTTCATGTTTTCCACAAGGAAACTGAGGCCCCAAGGAGGGGGAAGTAACTTGCTCAAAGTCAGACAATAAGTTAGGGACAGGTCTTAGGGCTCTTCTCAAAGAACTGGGCAAGCACTTTAAATGGTCAGAGACATTTTCCATGTAATATCTCTATTCTTACAGAGGGAAATATTGAAGCACAGAGAGGGTAAGTGACTTGCCTAGGGTTACACAGGAAGTGTTTGGCAAAGCTGGTGTTGAATTCAGGTCTTCTGACTTGAAATCATTGTTCTTATAATTTCACCATGCTCTCTTCAATCTGCCTCACCAAAAAAAATCAACAAGTAAACATTCCAGAATGTTCCAAAGAAGTATTAGGGGAGAAGAAAATTTACCATCCTTCATGATTACTTTTTACTTTGTTACTGAGGGCACTCAATCGGCAGTAAACTCAAAAGAAGGAAAATTCTCTTTCTGGGAAGATAGGATATTAAGTCTTTGAAAAGAACTTCCACACAGTCAAATATTGGTGCAGTTTATTTGAGGGCTTCTTGAGAGGAGCTCCTACAGAATGGGACTTTAATAAATCAGAAAAATCCATGTCTTGCAGTAGACTCTGCAGTCAATTTATAGTCTTTCCTGCTTTTCACCAAATTTCTCTTCCTGGTAATATTTTTGGCATTTTAATTTTAGACATGGGTGAGGGATTGGGAGAGGGCTTTTTTTTTTAAACTGAAGTCTAACATATACATCACTAGAATCATATGTGATCTTAACCTATTTGCTTCTTTCATACAGGTGTAAGAGATGGCTTTGAAAAGACAAGACTGGGCAGGGTACAGACCTGCTCTCCAATCTGACTCGTAGGGAATTGCCTTCTGCTTCCCTAAGCATGGGGTGCAGGCAGAGTGGCGTCCAGGAAAGAGGCAGTTTGGGGAATCCAGTAGACCTAGGTTTACATCCCAGCTCTGTCCCTTACAAATTGTGGGATCATGGCCAAACTCCTTAACTTCTTCGAGGTTACAGAGACCTTAGGTATCCTCATTACATAGATGAGGAAACCGAGACTTGAGTCAAGAAATCTGCCAAATTTTATATCACTATGAAATGACAGATCTGGGTTTGAGACCCACATAGCCTGATTCCAAAGCCCAGATGGCGTGGCATGCTGCTTCTCCGTGAGATTGTTCTCCAAAGCACCACATTCATGGATTGTGCGTATAGGAAACATGACTGTCAAATAACATTCAGTTTTAAACTATGTCAGAATGGCTATATATGTATGTATATGTATATACACACACACACACAGATATAGATAGATAATGTATCTCCAAATGTATATTATGTGCTTTTAACTGGTCACGTTGGGAAAGATGATGTATTTCTTACAACTATATGGCTATTATTGCTGGGTCATGAACCACAGGAGAATCTCAGTCTCGCTGCCCTCCAATCTCACTAGTTCTGACCTCAAATTTTCTTCTCCAGCTTCATCAGCTTCTTGAGCGTTTTGGAAAATCAAATCTTCACTCTTACGGGCAAGTTATGCCATAACCAAAGACTCAGAAGATTACTGCTATGAATCCCCATGAGGTGGGTACTGTTGTTATTCCCACTTTACAGCTGGGAATAAATGTTATTCCCATTTTACAGCTCAGAAACTGAGAGACTTTGAAGGTAATTTCACAAAATTTCCAAGAATGATTGAATGGCTCCAATGACATTCTCATGTTGGCCCCCGAAAGGGCTCTGGTCCCAAATCCTGGCTCTAACTGACCGCATGGCTTTGGGAACATTGTTCTGCCTCTCTGCTCTGCGTCCTCTCTTGTAAAATGGTGAGATTGGACTAGATGATATTTTAAATCCCTTTCAGGTTTGAGTCTATCGGGCGTTTTGCAGAGGGCTGCCATTATTTGGTTGTCCGAGCCCTAGAATGCTCATCCAAAAGTTAACTGTCTTGCCTTCTAGCCATGGCTAATGCATATGAATGGGCAGGAGGACCTCGTGGATCCTCATTTGGAAATCAATGCAACAGGTCCACCAGACTACCCATTTTTCCTATTAGCCCACTGCCTCATTTCTTCCCTTAACCCTAGAGGACACAGAGTGCGAAAGAAAAAGATCAGGCTGTACCATCTCCTTACAAGCAGCACCTTCACAGTCCTTTGACTGCTTCCTTCAGGGACCTGGGCTCCCATCTCTTGCTTCCTGCAGTGTCACACTAGCTGCGTGAATATCTTTCCCTGAACTCTCTCACAGCTAAGGATGCTCCTTGGTAAGGCTCTTTCCCAACGTTTCCTCTTCTGCTTCCCCAATGGTTTATGCTGGAAGATTACTCTTCCCTAATTGCTTGTAGGGAATGGAATTGTAAAGAAAGTCAGATCGCGGGGAAAGCTTGTTAACAGACCTGCAGTCTTATTCCCCAGCAAGTGGGTGAGGGTCCCTGAGAAACTGACACCCCCCCTACTTCTTTTTTTTTTTTTTAATTGTTATTATTTATTTTTATTTTTGGCTGTGTTGGGTCTTCGTTTCTGTGCGAGGGCTTTCTCTAGTTGTGGCAGGCGGGGGCCACTCTTCATCGCGGTGCGCGGGGCTCTCACTGTCGTGGCCTCTCTTGTTGCGGAGCACAGGCTCCAGATGCGCAGGCTCAGTAATTGTGGCTCACGGGCCCAGTTGCTCCGCGGCATGTGGAATCTTCCCAGACCAGGGCTCGAACCCGTGTCCCCTGCATTGGCAGGCAGATTCTCAACCACTGCGCCACCAGGGAAGACCCTCCCCCCCCTACTTCTAATGGCCTGGTGGTTAGATTGGAAAAGCTCTGTGGTTTACAAATCTGCTCAGTCCACCTCCTTCCCTTCTGGTGATGAAAGACCAAATGACTCTGCCACCAGGAATGGAAATTAACCCAGAGAGGAGCGGTATATGGCAGTGGTTCCAAACGTGGCTTCTGGAGGCTGGGAGCTGGCTGCCTCCTCTTGTTAGCTGTGTGGCCAAAGGGAGGCTGCCTTCTCTCTCCAACTTAGTTTCTTTAGCTGTAAAATGGGAATAACAACAGTACCACCTCAGGGGATAATCTGAGGGAGTAAAGGAGATGGCCTGTGTCAGGGGTCAGTGCCCTTGCTTCTTCCCCGTGGTTATTACCTTGCAAGCAGTATTTGATACAAAAATAAATTGAAGGCATGACTTAAATTTGTTTAAGCCTATCAAATACTGTAATATTCATTCTACATAAACTGCAGAGTTTATCATCCTGTTGGTAGGGCCCTCTCCAAGAGACTGGGGGAAGGGGCTTAACAGAATCACAGGAAATGGGAAGGTCAGATTTGGGCTTCATTGGTTACTCTGTTATCTTTGCTCATAAGCAGGTTTTGTGCGGTGCTTGTCTACTCAAATGCCTCCCTCACACCACCCACTTTTATTTTGGAAAAAAAAAAAAAAAAAGCACTACTACAAGACCACCTGCCCCCAGCCCCTGCACCTCTCCTTTTTGATTCCAGCCTTGCTTATTACACTGTAACCGTCTGAGGGCAGAAATATTTTTTCTTTGACTGCATACTTCACCCAGTAAGGGATCACAGATACACTTAGATTTTGAACAAAGAAGCGAAGCAAACACCTCAAGTCTCCGGGGTGGCCTCCTTTCTTCTTAAGAGATTTTGCAGAGACTAAATTGTCAAGAAAAGCAAAGCAAGCTGCCCACGTTCGGGGATCTGCCATCCCTGCCAATTCCTGATTAATCAACAAGGAAGAAGGTTCCTTTAAGAAAAAGAAAAGAAATATGAACTGGAAGAGAGAGAGCTTGCTTATCACTTTCCTCCAGCCCTGCCACCCTCTGTGACGCTTGGTCTCCAGTACAATTATGCTAAATAGACATGCAACTGTCCCGGCAGGTAACAGCTGGATAACTTAGCGTCTGACTAATAAATATATGGCCAAGAGAAAAAAAATCTGAATACCATGGCACCTCTAGAACAACTCTTTTCCAGATTTCCCACATCCCTTCCTATCCCCAGCCAAATGCAACAGACGACACCCTGCCATTTCACCATTTCCGCAGCACAAGAGATTACTCACCCAGGCTGGTGGACCTGAACCTCTTTGCAAGGCCAAAGAGAACAACGCAACCGGACTAGGCAGAGGTAGGTGGGTGGGCGTCTGCAGTCGGCACCTGCCTCATCCTGGGCTCCTCCGCAGACCCCCTGGTCTTGCGAGCGCAGTCCTAAAGCTTAATGATAATCACAACAGGCAGCCCATCATTGCCTCCCTGTCTGGCTCAGAGGTTTACAACTTAAACTTATGGCAGAGGGAGAAATTGGCTCAATCACTTGGAGTAATGGTACATGGAGAGCCAGTTGGGCATGACTGCTATTTAACTCGAGGAGACTGGGCTGCTGTGCTTAGCGTACGTACACGCTAATAAACACTAATCAACACGTCATGCTCCGAGGTGAAAATTAACACCTTCCCCTGCACTCCCCACTTCGCTCTCCCTTTGCCTTCTTGCCTCATCCTAACCGAATAGATGGGACAAGACTGGGAGAACAGGGCTACAAACAGATGCCCGCAGCTACCGGTATGTCAATAATCACAGGTCATCCTTCATTCTTTTCAAGAGATTTAAAGTTTATTTCTCACAGACCTTATACCAAATATTTATAATAAGGCATTTTGTAAGGGGGAGAGTGAAAAGAAAGAGAACCTGACATCATTGCTAATAATAGCTAACATTTTCAGAACTTTTATTGTGGCCAGGCACCTCTTGTGCATCTTCCTAGCAACTTTAGTGAGGTGGGTACCATTATTGTCCCCAGTTTACAGGTGAGGACATTGCAACTCAGGGAGTTTAAATAACGAACCCCAAATCACCCAGGACCTCGGAAATGGGAGGTGGTATTTGAAAACAGACCCATGTAAGTAAATCAGAGCCCAAGTTCTCAGCCTTTTTGCTACACTGGGTATTTATTGGACAAAGGAGAAAGTGGAGGAAGACACAATCATTGGCTTTACAGTGTTCTCAGCTAGTCCTAGTTTTATTTCTCAAATGCTTGGATAGGTCCACATTATGATGCCTTCCCATCTGCCCTTCCCCACCAGCCATGCAGCTTTTCCATCACAAATAAGAACTCAACTCTACCACTTGCCAAGTACTGCAGATACAGAGGTAAAGCCCACAATCATCTTTCTCCCCAAACTTACAGTCTAGTGGGAAAGGTAGCTAAAGAAAACTAGGTTCATAGGAAAAAGGGTGAACAAGAAGCTGTTGGGATCTTTCCTAGTTTTCCCCTTGGCCCTGTCCACACAGGATGCTCCGTTCTCAGTGGACCTGCCCTACATGTAACGTAATTGTCAAGAGGACCTGGGGTCAGCCCCTTGTCCCAGACCAGAATCCCAGTTCGGGCTCCATGGCCCTGCTGCTTCTGACAAATGAAACTAAGTGTACTAATTAAGGTAATGCTAGCTACTATAATCAACAAACTCTAAAATATATAATAGCTAAAGACTGGGGTTGCCAGATGGAGTAAAAACAAAGACATCAATTTAAATTTGAATTTCAAATAATTTTAGTATAACTACGTTCTGTGCAATATTTGGGACATACTTACATGAAAATTATTCATTATTTATCTGAAATTCAAATTTAACTGGGTGTCTTGCATTTTATTTGGCAAGCCTACTCAAGACATCAAAGGTTTATTTCTTGTTTATATGAAGTCCACAATGGGAGTTCTCAGTAGACAGGTAGCCGCCCTCCAAGTTGTGGTTTAGGGATCCAGGCTCCTTGCATCTTGGCTCCACCATCTTCATCACTCAGCCTTCAAAGTTTCTATAGGCTCGTGGGGTCGCGTCACAGAAAGGGAAAGGGCTTGGAGATTTCCACATGGGAATGTTTATGGGGCATTCCCAGTAGTGGCACAATGGACCTCTGATCTCAATCCATTCATTGGCCATAACTCAATCACATGGCCCGTACCTAGCAGCAGGGTAAGCTGAAAAATGTAATCTGGTGTGTGCTCAGGAAGACATTTGGAGAAGAGCTAGTCAGTCTCTGCCAAACTGGATAATACTTCCTGTACTGGTGCCTAATCTCCTGTGCTAGTTCTGGACTCAGTCAGCAGTCCTCCACTCACTGAGGTCCCCAGCAGGAGATCAGATGCTTCCCCTCAGCCCTGGACCGGTTAACTAACAGCCATTTGGGATTGGGAGTACAGGGCCATTGTGAGAGTAATAGGTAGTATGGACTCATATGAATTCATTTCAATTCAATGCAATTTAATAAATATTTATTAGTGCTCCTAGGATATTGAGAAAAGCTTGGTTCTAGGCCGCTGAGGGAGACATAAACTGAACTAGAACCCAGTTATACACTCAAGGAGCTGTATACAATTAAATGCAAGAGCTATCCTCAACCCTTATCTATATCCCTTTGATTTTTCAAAGGCAGGTGAAAAACCCATAGGGACAAAGAATTCTGCCCTAAATGTTAGGGTACAGAATGGTCCCTCCTCTCCCAGATTCCTCAAACCCTTGGTGTCTATGTCCATTCATTTATTCATGCATGTATGCATTCATTCAATTAGTTCATTCATGAACATTTATTGAGACCTACTCTGCTCGACAGTATGCTGGCTCTGAGGACTGGGAGTGGGGATACCAAGTTGAACAAGACTGAGACCAAGCCTTCCAGAAACTCACAATGGAGGGGGTGGTCAGAATGCACATAACTCAGTCAGATCCAAGGCAGATGGTGGTCAACACTATGATAAATGTTTAAACAGTGTGAACGGACTTATGGAGGAGGGAGACATTAATTCTGACTGGAGGGTGGGGTGGAGAAGATTACATCAAAGATCCAACAATGAACTTCCCAAAGAGATGAATGAACCTGCCCTGGCGAGGGAGCCTGAGTCAAAGTGTCTGGCTCAGAGTCCAATAGCCATCTTCACCCACAGGGCAACCCCCAGTCTCCCACCCACTCAGCCCTAATGGGAAAAAGGCAGTGAGATTTCCTCAAGGGAGAACTCCAAGGCAGTCTCTCATTTTATCTTAAAAATTCATACAAATTTTGAACTCCACTCCATAGGATACCAACGTTTGTTTTGCTGTAATAATTTTAACATAATTGGCTTAGATTACCTGTCACTGAGGAAAATCATTTCATCTTGTGGCTTGTGTACCCCCGACATACCACTTTTATTTGAAGAGTACCTTCTCCAGAAATTCCGCTTCTGAGAGCGTGGGACTGGAAGTTCAGTTTTCACTTATTTTATCCCTTCTCTTTTCTCCTTGTCAGGATAAAGGAAAGATTCTGCTTTAAGGACTCTGAGACTAGCCATATGCTTTGTGAATATACAACACAGTAACCATGGATGAAGCTTATATTAGATAAACACACTAGTTTCCAGATACTTCTCTGGAGTCAGGTGAGATATATATAGAATGATGCAACTCAGACATGAGTTGTATTTCTGGACGGTGGTGCTTCTGGGGACACCTTCAAGGAGCGTGACCCTCACCCTGCAGCCCCTTCCAGGTTGTGTACATAACCATGGCTGCTTCCTGTTGTAAAACAGCTGCCCTGGATTCAAATCTGCAACATTAAACACCTCACAAGTTAAACAGTTGGCTATTTACACGGCATAAGAAAATGTTACATACTTCCCTTCTTTCCGGCCTCCCCACAAAGAAATACCAAAGTGTTAAAAAAAAAAACCCCAGAAAAACAAAAAAAAAAAACCACTGTTTCTGATGAGGACTTGGGGGTTAATTTTCAGCCTGGTGCCTGGGGATTTCACTGTGGGACTCCCGTTACTTGCAATGGGGGTCACACTGCTTCATTTCATGCACACTATATGCACCCCTCAACAGCCACAAGATTTGAATGTTGAAACTGAGGCCATCTTTCTCAGAAAAAATCAGATTGCAAGAAAACGCCCAAACTACTCAGTGTTGGTCTGGGGCCTGTGTGTTTGTGCTTGTGTATAGCTGAAAGGGAGAAAATGTCTTTCTCTTGAGTGCAAATGCCCCTTTCACAGACAACAGCATGAAAACATTATGCCCAACAGCTGACAGCCATGGTTGCTGTGTCTCACCCCAAAGCTTTGTTAGGAACCCCATAAAACCTGGCACATGGTTTGTGACACCACGTGAAACACTGTGCTTCTCCATAATAACCTGAGCCCTGCTGCCTGTCATTAAGGGACCTCTCTTATTAAGCATCTCTTTTTTAAATGGCTACCATCATCTGGTCCCAGTGTACATTAAATCCCATTATAATTATAAACACACTTCCCCATAACATCCATTGCAGATTTCATCCACACTGCCTACCCCCTCAGGGGATCTTTGCACTAATAACAACTCAGATTTGCTATTTGAGTTGACAACATTAGGTCCCAACACCATTTGCAATATGTTGGGGAGAGAGAGAAAGAAGAAAAAGCTTTCTCTTTCTCAATCACAAAGATCTTGGGGTCACAGTGACCCAAGGCCTCTGGGGCTAAAAGAAATAACCCCTCATCTTCTCCCTTTGAAATGTCACTCTCTGCCTTACAGAGGAGAAGGGCATCCTCAGTACCTGGAAGAGATGCCCAGGTGTAAACATCACTAACCAGGTGTCCACGGGGGAAAAGGATGGCAATTACTAATCCAAGAAGCCATATTTTTATTTGGTTTTCTGGGCTTCAACTAACCAGAACCCACACATCACCTGTTTATTTCCCCTTCTGTTTTTTGGAGGCGGCATGAAAGGAAGTGACATGGAAGAATTAAGTTAAAAAAAAAAAAAAAAAGACAAACCTAAGAAAACTATCAACATATGTACTAAGGGCAAATTTGACTCTGCTTAGGTTTTTTTTTCTGGCCGAGCCTCGTGGCTTGCAGAATCTTAGTTCCCTCACCAGGGATCCAGGGATCGATTCCAGGCCCCCTGCAGCGGAAGCTTGGAGTCCTAACCACTGGACTGCCAGGGAATTCCCGACTCTGCTTAGTTTTTTACATCATCTGTATCTATCTAGAAGATACCTCAATGATGACCTTGCAACATTATAAGATACTTTGACTCCAAAAATGGACACGATAGGCTTGCTATGTCTTCTCCCCAAGTCACCAGTGGGGTAAAGATCTGTGACATGTGACAACCTGGTGCATCTTCTGGTGGCAACCTGGAGTTCTCCATCGTGGTGGAGACTACTTTTTTCCATTCAGGGGCTTCTCTGCCTGCATCCCTCCCTCAAAATGTTTCATTCTCCATCACAAGGTTTTGGAGAAATGCACAGTAGCTTCTTCTCCCCCAAAGGTAGGAGTCCTTGATTTCATTTATCATGATAGGAAAGTTTACCTTTCACTTTTAAAACTATTTTCCAACTAAGGAGCTGGAACAAAAGGATTTGGAACATTTTCCTAACCCTCAAGCAGAATACTCAAAACAGCACAATCACCTTCTTCCTGGGCACCTACTTAATTGAAGTTTTACTGTAATTCAAAACTCCCTCCTCAACTTTTGCCTGAGGTTTTTTTTTTTTTTAAGGCCACACCACGCGGCTTGCAGGTTCCCCGACCAGGGAGCAAACATGCCCCCCCCCAACACCACAGTGGAAGTATGGAGTCCTAACCACTGGGCCGCCAGGGGATTCCCTTGCCTGAGATTTTTGAGGAGGAAAGAAAGTGCAGAGATCCGGGCATCTAAGTCTGCTTACCTGGTGGCCTGATTCAACGGAGAACTGTTTGGTTCCCAGCTTGGCTGGCTGCCACAGAGACCTTGGCCTCTGTAGAGTAAGAGGAGAAGGGAAATTAAAAGCCCTCGTTTCCTTTTCTCCATCCCACTGGAGGCTGTATAATCTAGAAGTTAAGATCGTGAGTTTTGCAGTTGGAATGGTCTGATTTAAAGTCTCAGCTCTGATATTTAATAGGTCTACAGTCTTGGGTAAGGCACTTAACCTCTTTGAGCCCCAGGTTTCCCACCCACAGAAATGGGGGAAAGATGTACCTGCATTATGAGAGTCGTTATGAGGATTAAGTAAAACAATATAGGTAATGTGTTAAGATTCACAGTCAGTGCTCAGAATGAGGTATTATCCCCACTGTCTCTTTCCTGTAAGATCGCTTTAGACCTGACATACCCTCCTCTTCCACAACCTGAGTACTGAAGGGTTGCTTCCAGCTGGAGGTATATGAGTAAAGGAGGAGATGAGGGAATAAGAAGATTTAGCAATGGAATTCCACCCAAAGGTCAACTCATCTCTTCTGTCTCCAAGATGACCTCTCTGTAAGACTGAAATCCTATTTTTAGGATCTGTCAAAACTAATGTCCCAGCTTCTCTTACCACACCCTTCAGAAAAAAAGTAAAAAACAAAAACAAAAAACCTACTACAAATATATAAACATGGGAGAGAGAGAGCAAAAGAGAGCATTTTTCTGTTGTAATTTTCCATCCTGCGGGTTTTTAGGTGCTGCCGTATGAAATCTCTGAACTGTGGATTCTCATCAGCCTTCTGGGGGCCCAAGGACATAGCTTTTGGTGGGGGAGCTGCAGCCGCCTTATCTGGGCCCAATAAACCTTATCAAACTGCTGTGCAGCCAGCCTTCAGTG
Organism: Balaenoptera physalus; assembly: GCF_965194825.1. Classification (NCBI taxonomy): domain Eukaryota; kingdom Metazoa; phylum Chordata; class Mammalia; order Artiodactyla; family Balaenopteridae; genus Balaenoptera; species Balaenoptera physalus. The sequence goes on along the minus strand of NC_138889.1, from coordinate 19,104,160 downwards.
CTAAGTGGAAATGCTTGAAGCCCCATGCTGGCACTCAGCCCATAGCCTTGCCTGCCTTCCTCCTTTTTGTTACCTTCTCCACCTCTTAAATTCGGGCATTAATCTCTCTTTAACACTTATGAACAAGGGCTGGGCTTTGTAATGGGCTGAGTTTATGAAGCAAGGGAGATTTTCACATAGCGTGTATATGGCATGGAGGTGGCGGGGCGGCGGGGGGGGTGCGGTCCAGGGCCATGGAGGGATGGTTCTTTCTTTCCCGTTGTTTCCAGAGAGTCTCCCTTTCTCTGATTTGAGGATTAATACGAGATCAGATCAGGGGTTAATTGTGTGCTTTTGCTAATGCACTCAGGAGGGGCCGGTAGGTGGATGTGGGCAGCGAGGCAGCAACCTTCAACAGGTACCATCTAGGCAGAAGCGCAACACTTTAATGATTCTTTCTTCTTTCCATTTCCCTGGTGAGGCTCTAGGACTGTCTTCTCTCCTTATACCTCTCTCCTCTTGCTCTCCTTGCAGACCAGTTCTTTCTTTCTTTTTTTAAAATCGAAGTATAGTTGATTTACAATATTGTATTAGTTTCAGGCGTACAGCGAAGTGATTCAGTTATCCATATATGTGTATTTAGATTTTTCCCATTACAGGTAATTACAAGATATTGACTATAGTCCCCTCTGCTACACAGTAAGTCCTTGCTGTTTATCAGATCAGTTCTTTCTTCTTTTTTATTTATTATTATTATTATTTTTATTTGGCTGCGCCGCACTGCCTGTGGGATCTTAGTTCCCTGACCAGGGATCGAACCTGCATCTCCTGCATTGGAAGCGCGGAGTCTTAACCCCTCAACTACCAGACCAGTTCTTTCTTAACTTTCTTTAAATTACTTTCCTCTTACAGACTGTAGACCTTAGCTAGAAAAATAGTCCTTTCACAGTTTGTTCTTTATTGTTAATCTAATACCCAGGGACTGGGTGTTCCCAGGCACCTGTTAGACGTTGCTGTATTCTCTTCTATCAGAGGATAACTAACTCCCTTCTTTCACTTTCAAGTGGCTTCTCACAGGTCTTCCTCTCTCCCATGACTCCTGCAGGTCTGAGCACTTTCCCTGCGAGTAGGAGACAGGGGCGATGTTTGCTGGGATGGAATCGCCTGTCTTTGGGACCACCCCACTAGCAGCTCTTGTGAACCGTATCAGTTCTGATGTAAACTCCAGCCAAGTGGCCTTGTGAGGCTGGAAGTGGATTTTTGCCTCTAGTTGGCTTCTGCCACCTTCCATGACCCTTCAGTTCTTGGGACCTGACTCCTGGCCTGGGGCAGTGCCAGAGGCGCGCAGCGGGATGCGATCATACGTGAGTCTTGCGGGAAACCTCTGAACCACGCCGCGTGTCAGGGACTGACGGAGGGGACTCAGGACTCAGTGCCTGAAGACCCACCCGGGTTGCTAAGACTGTAGGACCTCCAGGGCTGACTGTCCGGAGACCCAGGGAGGGCTCTTTCCACCACCCCCCTCACCCCCACGACCCTGGCCATTAGCCGGCGGTCAAAGTTTGTGCCCAGAATAGCGTTTCCCACCTCTTGTCTCCTACCTCTGCCAAGCTCCAGGGAAAGGGCAGAGAAGGGGACTCTCCGCAGCCCGCGGAAGGGCACATTGCTTCTGCTTGCTCTACCCTGGGGTTACTGACCTCAACTCCACTCTCTTAAGTGGAGCGGCCGGCTGAAAGGAAGCACTTTTGGGGGCCTGAAGCTTTTTCAAGCTTTCACTCGCCCCCTGAAGACTTTGCCCTGAACTGACTGACCGCAGTTCTCGGGAACTGTTTCCAGCCAGGTTCCGGGGTGGGGGTGGGGGTGGGGGGCGGTGGGGGGGGTGCGAAGCCCAGGAAATGCTCAAGACTGAGAGGAAGAAAAGTTTCCCTCGGGACTCGACCTTGGCCTCCAGGGGTCGTGACAGCTAAAATGGGGAGTCTCCCCTCGACCATAGATCCCCGCACACCCGCTGGCACCTGGTTCACCCGGGCCCGCGAACTCTGCACCTGGAGGCTAATCTGGATGGTCAGAAGGCCCGGAGGCACGAAAGGCCTGGGCTTGGGGCCCGGGAAAGCGACCTTCTAAAACCGATGTCGGGGTACAGAGGATGCCGCCCGGAGCCCGGAGAAAAAGTTAAAGGAGAGATGACACGCACTGAATGGGGCAAACATTGGAGCCGGAGACCAAACTCCGCGCCTGGAGCAGCAGGGGAAAGAAAACCCGTTTCCAGTGGAAATTAAAAACCTGGGGTTGCAGGTGGGGACTGCTCCTCGCCCCTCACCTCCACTGCCCCCACTAAAGGTTCCGAGTCCCTGGCACTCCTCTCCACGAGCTCCTTCTTTCCTCTCGGCTTGGCCGGTGAGCGGCAGCCGCCAGCGCCCCAGCAGCAGCTAGATGTCAGGCGAAGCCTGGAGCGCGGCGCGCGGGGAAGGGAGGGGAGGGAACGGGAGGGAAGGGAAGCGGAGGGAAGGGGAGGGGAGGGGTGGGGCGGGGAGCGCGCGCGGGTTCGGCCAGTGCGGGTGGTGGGCGGGCTGAGCCCGGGGACAGCGCGGGAGGGGGGGGAGGGAGGAGGGAAGGGGGGCAGCTGTGGGCAGGGAGCCGGGCTCGGCCGCCAGCACTAAAGATGGAGAGGCGCCGGGGCCTCGCAGGGGAGGGGGCTCGGCGTTGACGTGGGACGCGGCGGAGGCGCCGCAGCCGGTGGTGATTTGCTAACCTCGCAGCACAGAGGAGTTGAGGGCGATGAGAGCGGGTACTGCGAACTGCCGGGCGATGCCGCCGCTGCCGCCGTGATACCGAGAGCAACAGTTCCCCAGCAACACCCCTCCCCGACACAGGCACACACCCCCAAGAGGCACGCACACACACCCCACGGCGCCCGGCTCGGCAGTGGTGAGTGGGGGGCCGGGGAGGGGCGCACCGCCCAGCGATAGCCGCGCGCCGGGGCGCCCCGGGGCTGGAGAGGTCTGGGGGGCGCGCTCGCTTCGGCCACTCGGCCGCTGGGCTTGTGCCTTATTTTATTCGGCTTGTTCCCTTCCTGCTGCCGCAGCCGTCGCCAGCGGCGGTTGGGGTCTGCTAGAAGGGGGAGCCCCGGCTGTCAGCTTGGGCGCAGCTGCCTCCCCAGCCCTTCCGCTCCAGGGCACGGTCGGGGTGAGAGGTGGGAGGCAGAGCGGTCTGCGGGGGCTGAGGGCGCAAGCGGAGGGTTGGGAGTCAGGAGGCTTTGTACCACCAGGGGCCGGTGGAGGAGCCGGCAGCCGGTGGGTGCTCATATGTCTGCCGACCGGTGCGCGGGCGCGAGATAGGGCTGTGGTTTATTTGTGTTTATTCGCCCACCGGCTGGGAAGCTAGAATCGGAGGATACGAGAAGTGGATCTGGGTGCCGAGGGGAGCAGGACTGGGAGTCACTTGGGTTTTGTTTCTCTTTGAAAAACCTGGTGGGCTCTTTTTCTTGATTGGACTTAATCCCCTCGGTTTTGGAGGGAGGGGCTCCGTAGCGGAGCGCTGGAGTGTCTCCAGCGCTCCGGGCCCTCCTCGGCTCTCGGCTGGACCGGCCGTGGTGCCGGAGCTCGCTGTGCGCTCCCGGCCGCGCTCGGTGGGTGCTCGACTCTGCACCTGATGCGTTCGGGATGGCTTTCCCACCCCGGCGCGCCGGCAGCTCGCTCGTACAGCCCCTGGAACACGCGCTCGAAATGCGCACTATCTCGTCGGCCCGCGGACCCACTGGAACGCACAGACGCGCTCGGCACCGACTCGCTCGCCTGTTCCCCGGGACGCTAGCAACGTGCCTGGGCCGGGCGCGCCGGCTGCTGGCGCCACCAGCCTGAGGCCGGGGACCTTGCCCGTCGCTCTCGGGGGTCATGGCCCAGGGTCGGAGAGGGAGGGCCCGCAGATCCTTTCTCGCTTTTCCTTCCACAACTCGCTGTCGGGCTTTTGTGCTTCCACTTCTCCGCAAGGCGGGTCCGCCTTCTCGCCGCTCTCGCCCAGGCATCCGGCCCGCCCGGACTCTTGCCTTTCGTCCGGGTCTCTTTCGCTTTCCCTCTTCCCTAGCCCGGCTCCCTTTCTCTTTGCTGTCTGGCTTTCCCGGAAAAGTTGCTTCCCCAAGTTTGCTGAAGTCGTCTCCAAGTCTCCGTGGGGACGGCTGGGAACTGGGCGCGGGGGTGGGGGGCGGGCAGTGTGAGAGCGCGATCGATCCCCGGAGCTCGAGCGGGCTAGTGCCGCCTTTCTCCAGCGCCGCGGGGCTGGGCGCTGCAGCCAGCACCAGCCGGATCCCGGGCGCCGAGCCGCGGGTGGCGGGGACGGCTGACCAGGGCACCCTGATTTCCCTCAGGACCCACGGAGCTTGTTTTTGGGGAGGAATTCGGGTAGCCCAGCTTACATTCTTCCGATTGCTCCCTCCTAGTTCTCTGAAACCCCGAAGTCTGCGGGGAAGCGCATGGTGGCAAGGCGCGGGTGAATGGTCACCGCTCCCACCCCCTGCCCCACCCCCACCCCATGGCCTCAGTTCCCACCCCAGGGTGGGAGCAAAAGTGTCTTGATTAGTCGTCCTGTTAACCCTTTCCGAGTAAGATTTGTGGCTCTGGAGCCAATAGGGTTCCTTTTGGGGGCGGAGGCCAGCAGTGTTCCAAGAGCGAGCAGGAGCCCTTGCTCTGCGTTGCTCCCACTTCATTTCACCTCAATATTGGCCACAGCTAGGCAGAGACTGGGAGGGACCTGGGCCTGTGAGGTCTTTCTGACACTCTTTAGACAGGTTTGTGAGTCTCAGAGCCCTGTTACCGATCCCAAACAGCGCTTTGGGAGAGTCCTTTGTCTCCAGCCTTGTTTTCCCTTCATATTCAATGTAACTCACATCATAGATGCTGGTGCCAATATCACTTCTCGCACCTTCAAGCCATTAACAGTATCAATTACTGCTCCGGGTTACAGGACTTGCCCACTCCTGGGAGCCTGTGAGGTACACTTGGAGTTCATGTTCCCAGCATGTGCACTCCTGGCTTTAGGGGTGCATGTTTCCTAGGATCTCTCTATAGGTCCTTCATGACCTAGCCTACATATTACAGATCCTCCTGACTACTGGGCACTTGTGAGCAGGGCATAAGTGTGCCATATTATATAAGTGTGCACATGTGTTAAGTCTCACCCCCTCTCTGGCTGGTGCATGCACACACGGTCGAGATTTTGGATTACATACACAATCACTCTGAGGTACCCATGGGCAGTGGGCAGAAGTGAGCCAAGCTAGTGCATGGGCTACGTGTGTGTATTTCTCTTAGTGCCAAAAGAGGTGGTCAGGGCATGGGTTCATCAGTCCTTTGCAGCTCTGAGAAGAGTGGAAGGACAGAGGTCCAGGAAGGCATTGTCTGAGGGTGAGGAGGTGGGCTGGAGGAGAAGAACTTTGCCCTTAGATTTCTGTGGGCTGCGACTCTAGGCTGCTAGCCCCAGCTAGGCTGGGTTTTGCTCCTGGGGCTACCAGGTGAGGCAGGATTTAGAAAAACTTTGTTTCCAAGATGAGGTTTGCTGCACAGGGTGTTGAGAGTGAAACTGAGTGCTTACACTGACCAGAGGAAGGGGTTAAATTCTTATTCTTTTAAATTAAGTGCTGGGTAACTTCTCATCATCAGTGTTGGCTTTGCATGGGAGCCCCCCACCCTCAGACTTAAAAGAAAGCCCAAGACTCACAAGACTCTATTGTAATTTTCATTTGACTTCGTCTAACAGATGTCAAAGAGCAGTGAGTTAGGCATGTGCTGTAGCAGAACCCTCTCTTTACCTTCATCATCCCTGGGCCTGTAAAGGCAGACATGTAGATTTCTAGGAAGTCACTTCCCCTCCATTAAAATCTCCAAGACTGTCTTGCTGCAGGTTTGGGGGAGGTGCTATTGTTTGAATTCTTACTTTTAGGGACACTAACTAATCTTCCTTTTGTTCTTGCATCTCTTTTGCCTCTTTCCCCCTTTTTCCCTTTAGCCCTTGACATTGGCCCAGGAAACCCACCCTGCCCTGCCACGCAGAGCCAGGAAGGAAAGAGAGCCTCATGCCTAAGCCTCGGGGAGCACCATGGATCTGACAAAGATGGGCATGATCCAGCTGCAGAACCCCAGCCACCCCACGGGGCTCCTTTGCAAGGCCAACCAGATGCGGCTGGCCGGGACGCTGTGCGATGTGGTCATCATGGTGGACAGCCAGGAGTTCCACGCCCACCGGACTGTGCTGGCCTGCACCAGCAAGATGTTTGAGATCCTCTTCCACCGCAACAGCCAGCACTATACTCTGGACTTCCTCTCTCCGAAGACCTTCCAGCAGATTCTGGAGTATGCGTACACGGCCACGCTGCAAGCCAAGGCGGAGGACCTGGATGACCTGCTGTATGCAGCTGAGATCCTGGAGATCGAGTACCTGGAGGAGCAGTGCCTGAAGATCCTGGAGACCATCCAGGCCTCAGACGACAATGACACGGAGGCAACCATGGCGGACGGCGGGGCCGAGGAGGAAGAGGACCGCAAGGCTCGGTATCTCAAGAACATTTTCATCTCGAAGCATTCCAGCGAGGAGAGTGGGTATGCCCGCGTAGCTGCCCAGAGCCTCCCTGGGCCCATGGTGGACCAGAGCCCTTCCGTCTCCACCTCATTCGGCCTTTCAGCCATGAGTCCCACCAAGGCGGCGGTGGACAGTTTGATGACCATAGGACAGTCCCTCCTGCAGGGGGCCCTTCAGCTGCCTGCCAGGCCTGAGGAGCCGACTCTGGCTGGGGTTGGGCGGCACCCTGCGGTGGCCGAGGTGAAGCCGGAGATGATGCAGGTGGATGAGGTGCCCGGCCAGGACAGCCCTGGGGCAGCCGAGTCTAGCGTCTCAGCCGGGATGGGGGACAAGGTTGAGGAAAGGGGCAAGGAGGGACCCGGGACCCCAACTCGGAGCAGCGTCATCACCAGCGCTAGAGAGCTGCACTACGGACGTGAGGAGAGCGCCGAGCAGCTGCCGCCTCTAACCGAGGTTGGCCAGGGCCCCCCAGGCCGACCGGAGCCCCCCGCGCCCCCAGCTGAGAAACACCTGGGCATCTACTCCGTGCTGCCCAACCACAAGGCCGATGCCGTGTTGAGCATGCCATCTTCGGTGACCTCGGGCCTCCATGTGCAGCCCACCCTGGCCGTCTCCATGGACTTCAGCACCTACGGGGGTCTGCTGCCCCAGGGCTTCATCCAGAGGGAGCTGTTCAGCAAGCTGGGTGAGCTGGCCGTGGGCATGAAGGCAGAGAGCCGCACTGTCGGGGAGCAGTGCAGCGTCTGCGGGGTGGAGCTTCCTGACAACGAGGCCGTGGAGCAGCACAGGTAGGTCCCTCTGTACCCATCCCCCTGACCCTGAATTTCTGGCCTTGACCCTGCCTTCATACGCAGCTATGCCCGAGTCCTGGGGCCTGGCTCCTCTGTTCTCTTTGCTATTTGCGAAAAACCACCTGTAGGGGGACACTTTTCAGGTGTGGTGAGGGGGCCTCGGGTCTTTCCTAAACACTGGAGAACTTACGCGCCCAGTTTCTTTTTTAAAAAAATACGATTTAATTTTATTTATTTGTTTTTTTGGCCACGCTGTGCGGCTTGCGGGATCTTAGTTCCCTGACCAGGGATTGAACCTCACGCCCTCAGCAGTGAAAGCGCAGAGTCCTAACCACTGGACCGCCAGGGAAGTCCCTGTGCTCAGTTTCTTACTAGGCTCTTTTCTCTCTTTTTTGCATTTGGGCTCCCATTTTGCTTTTCCTGCTGTTGGGTCTGTTCTCCTTTGCCTGGAGTGACTCATGAAGTGGAGGGAGGGAGAAGTGGGGTGCGGAGGAAGGGCCCATGGCCTGGATCTGGCCACGTAGCCAGGTTTCAGGTACCTGAGTTCCCATGTGGTGGTTCCTGACAAGGCAGCCTGTCTGCAGCTCTGGAGGATGGGAGGGGCTGGAGGCTGCTTAGATCACAAGAGCAGCTGCAGGTTCCAAACGTCATTCCTGGTGAACATTCATCACCAGGAACATTGCTTCCTCTCCCTTCTCATTCTCTGTCCCTGTAAACACATTTCGAGGGAGTTGATTTAAATTCAAGGGGGAAGGATGGGTAGGAGAGACATTGGTTTTGCAGCGTGCGGCCTTACTTTTAACCCCTCCCTACTCACATTGAATTAAATACCACTTTGGGTTAGCATTGGCTTCCCTCTGGCTTCTGTTTCTTTCTCTGTGAAATAACTTTTATGACATGCCTGGTTCAAGTGCTTTTCATGGAGTCACGTTTTTGTTACAGCAGTTTTTCCAGGTGGATGACGTTCTTTTACATAGGAAGGTGCTAAGACCTTTTCCCAGGGTCATATAGATACTGAGGCAGAGCTGGATTCAGATTCAGGTCTTAACCCTCTTGCACTTGGCTGCCTCTTGGAGTCATCAGTCCCGAAGAGGATCGTATCTACAGAACAGAGGGTTTTGAAAATTGCTCATCAGAAGTGGAGTAAACACAGAGGGAACCTTTAGTGAGTTTGGTGTTCATCTGCATCTGTCGTAAGGATATGCCCATCACATCACCCTGGGTTCCTGGGACAGGTGAATGGTGTCAAGAAGTCCAGTTTCTCTTGCCACCTGTGATAACATTTCCCTGCACACCCTCTCGCCTGCTGTTTTGCTGATCTTGGGTGGATTCTTCACTTTTGCCCTCTTCTACCCTCCCCCCATTCTTCTGTTGACCATTCAGGAGGGGGTGGGAAGGAGAGGGGGTGGGGGCATGGAGGTGGAGGCATTTGGCGGTCATCTGATTAGCCCAAGCTGAGCTGGAACCTGCTCCAACACCGCTTAATGGGGGGCTCTGAGACTTACCTTGTGGAAAGTGCTGCTGAGCTAAACATAGCCGATCCCTTTCCGGCCGGGTGCGAAAAATAACCGCCACTAAGGTGTGTCTTCGTGATGCTTGTACTGCTCAGAAATAGACCGAGGTTGTGTTTGTTTTTGCTCAAACTTTCCTAAAGAGGAAACCCTCTCCCCAAACTCGACCAGATAGATGATCATCTTCTCCGGATGTGAATTATTTCAGTTATGTGCTATGAGAAATGGGGTATAGTGGAAAGTAATTAAAAAATATATTTATTTATTTATTTATTTGGCTGTGCTGGGTCTTAGTTGCGGCATGCGGGATCTTTAGTTGCAGCATGCGAACTCTTAGTTGTGGTATGTGGGATCTAGTTCCCTGACCAGGGACTGAACCCGGGCCCCCTGCATTGGGAGCGTGGAGTCTTAGCCACTGGACCACCAGGGAAGTCCCAGGAAAGTAATTTTTTAAATTGAGGTATAATTGACATGTAACAGCTTCAGGTATACAATGTAATGATTTGATTTTTGTATATTTTATGAAATGATCACTATGATAAGTCGACTTAGTTAAAATCCATCAACGTACATAGGAATTTTTTTTCCTTGAGCACTTTTTAAAGATCTACTCTCTTAGCAACTTTCATATATGTAATACAGTATTGTTAACTGTAGTCATCATGTTGTGTGTTATATCCCCAGGGCTTATTTATTTTATAACTGGAAATTTGTACCTTTTGACTACCTTCACCCATTTCTCCCAACCCCTGTTCCCTGGAAAGCAGGGTTTTTTTTCTGGCTTCTTGTTGGGTCTTGCTTGCTTCTTTTTACCTGAGAGGGCTGCAAAAGCTATTACTCTCCCAGGGGTTCCAAGTTCCCATTCTGTGGGACCCTTGTTCCTCTGGGGAGAGGTGGAGGGCTGGCTGTGGTCCACCCCCTCAGAGCATGGGTGGCAGAACTAGCTATATATACCAGTGAGAGCTCGGCAACGTCATGTAACCTTCTTGAGCCTCGTTTTACTCTCTTTAAAATGGAGGTGGTCTGTAGGGTGGGATGCTGAATTAACGAAGTAACATCCGGAAATCCCTGGAGCTGTGACTGGCACTTAGTAACCAGGAGGGTGAGGAATGGACCCTCAGACACTTCCATCTCGCCTGGGTCTCATCTCTGCATCTCCCCACCTGGCTCTGAGTTCTAGCGTGTAGTGTCCACAGCACTGCCATCGACGGGTTGGGTTGGCTGTGAGGCGGTGCCGAGGATATCCCCGTCCTTGCGAGCTTGTGATGGCAAGCCGCCAGTCCTGGCGTCCTTGGCATCACGCTGTGGGCTGCTGACACGGAGACTGTGCTTTTGACTGAGGGTGGAAAGTAGGCTGCTGCAGCCCAAGAAGCTGGAGCCTGGGGCTGTGCCCTGGATGGAGAGCTGTGAGCTCTCAGGAAGTCAAGGGTGGAGAGAATGTTCCCGTGTACACTCCGCCCTCGCTCTGACGGGCAGCCCCTGGCTCCTGGTCAGGTGTACTTTGGGGAGACTTCTCCTCTCTCTCTGTCTCTCAGACCTCCAGGATTAAGGTTTGAGAGACAGGGAGAGACTTCCCTATTTCCTACTGCTCTCTGTTCCTTCCCCCACATCACAAGTCCCAGCGTAGCACACACAAAAAAGGCAAGGCAGAGCAGTCAGAGTGGGAGATCTGATGTCAGGAGGCTGTGGAATTGGCTGTGAATATGACAGTGACGAACATGATGAAATAACAGGCTACACGATTTATTTTATTTTGTTGTTAAGCCAGTAGGCTGGTAGGTAAAGGTTAGGTGCTTGGTAGTTATTGTTGTCTTTCTTCTTGGTGAGGGGTAGAAGGGCATGGAGAGGAAGGAAGGGGAGAGTGTTAGGAAGGGATGCAGGAAGGAGGGTTTGATTCTACAACAAACCATCGGGAGCTTTCCTCACGACTTGGTCCCAAGCTGGTGAGAAGGGAGCCTGCTGGCCCGACAGACAGTTTGAATGAAACTTTATAAAGCTGTGGTCCCTGCAGTGCATGGTGAGATGTAAAAGCAACGTCAGCTGTAGCCATGGATTGATGGAAAGCCCACAGAGATGCTATCTGGGTAAATCAAACAGGGCTTACCTGCCTAAAGGATCCAGAAGGCAGTCAGAACAATCAGAAGACCTGCTAGATGAGCAGATCTATCCAGGCAGATGCAGGAGTAAGTGCTGGACCCTAAAACCTTCCCAGGGGGCCCATGTTACAGAGGGTAATGTCTGAGGGAGGGAGGGTCACATCACGAAGATTGGACTCTCCTTCCCTAGACTCAATCTCTGTTCTGTCTCTCTCTCCCTGAAAGGCTGGGCCTGTTCTGCATGTAGCCTTGTCTGGATCTGGTCTAGGGACCAGCTCTACCAGGCCAGGTGCACCTTCTCCTTCTTAAGAGTTATGTACGTGTGATAAGATTACGGGGAACTGTGGTTGACTTAAGTGTCAACACTGCCCTCATGGTCCTCAGTCTCCCCAGGCTCATATAGCCTGGTCTTAATATGTTTCTGAATTTAGTGCTGCAGAATCAGAGTGGGATCTGCTTTCCCGGGAGCCTCTGGGTCTTCTACAGACAAGCCCTTGGATCAGCTACAGTGTGTATCCTGCACACACACAGTAGGAACTCTTGCCTGGTTCTTGCAGGGTGCTTAGGAACCACATGGGTGGGCTCAGCCTGCTTCCCCCACTCAGGTGTGCAGCCCTTCTCAGAGGCTTCCCAGGACCAGCTCTAGGGTACATGAGCCACATCGCTGAGATGTCGGGTTTCTGCCTGGCCCTTTGCCTTGGCCTCTTTCAGGTGGCCGGCTGCTCGGTGTTCAGTGGTTGACCATGTAGAGGATCAGTAGCCGTTGACCTTGGCTTAGGCCACTTGGGGAATTTAGAAGCTGCCCCGAACCCTTGGTCCTCTCTCATCATTCTGCCAGCTTTAGGCACCTCTGAGGTCAAACGAGATTCTATTTGGAAAAGAGTATGCAGTGAGATAATGATAGCAACAGCAGGAATATTAATAATGCCTTTTATTGGTTGTTCGGCTTTTTCCTTTGCAAAGCGCCTCTAATGACTTTATCTCTCTTAACCTTACAGCCTCCCCTCAGGGGGTGCAGGTCCCTCATTCCATATCTGTGATGATGAAGTCTGAAAAGCTCTGAAAGCTAAAAGGCTCTGTGTAAGTTTGCAGCAAACTCATTTAGTAGCAAAACCTGATCTGAACTGATGTGTGAGGCTATATTTATCCTGCCTATTTTGAATATTCATATGTTTTGCTGCAAAAATATTAATGTGTTTGATTACAGAGTGCTTCCCTAGACTCCTCTGGGACTGGTGAACATTATAGGCCCCATAGTTCCTTTCTAAAATCTGAACAGTTTGGATTTCTGAAGCAGCCAAGGGTTTTGGGTAAGGGATTGTCACCGTTATCAGCCCCAACTTACAGATGAGGAAAATGAGCTTTGAGTGAATGACGTACCCAAGGTCACGTAGCTATAAATGGCTAGAGCCAGGAGCTCGGCTCGCCTTCTAATTCACAGTCCTGGGTGCTCCGCGCCAGGCCATATAAGCACATGGGCATTGCTCTTCTGGGTCAGATCCATCTGACCTAGTCTTTGGGTGCCAACACCATCCCTAAGATACCACCGTTGGAGGCTCCAGCTCTGTTCCTTGACGTCAATCCTAAAGGTCAGGTGGAGCCCAACTTCTCTTAATAGCTATTTATGGCTGCTCTGTCATTCACAGATTTGCCCAAATCCTTTCTGAAACCATTTCTATTTCCAGGAAGTATCCTTTTGGGGCGTGATGAATGACTTAAGTTTATAAGCTCGTGGGCTTCTGGAAATCTAGTCTGTTGGAGAGGTCTTTGGTTGTGAAGAGAGGAAGATGGCTTTGTGGTGGTGTGTCCTGCCATTTTGGAGGTGGGGCCTCTACACTCAGCTCTGTATTTTTTGTTTTTAAACTCTGTCACTATTGTCGGTCTCTTTCTCATCCTGAACTTTAACTTCTTCATTTGTAAAACCAGGCACTTGGATGAGCTATTTCTGGATTGTTGAACTCTTAAAAAAGTTCTCCTTTTGCCCCTTCTGCACTCACTTATATCTTCATGAAGCCCTTTTGGTTAATTGGATTTTGCTCTGGTTTGGCAGTCAGCCAGCTAAAATAGGGGGTCAGTTTGATTTGATTTTGTCTGCTCTGACTTCGTTTTTTAATACTTTAACCTGCTTAGGGTTACTGCGTCATCTGGGATCTAGACTGAACTCTTGGAAATTTTGAAGATGAGTTCTTTTATTTTCTTTCTCATGGAAGAAAGTTGCCTGCTCTTTCATCTCGATGAGAAGTCCCATTTTAATTTGCTGTCACTATTGGTTAGAGCTGCTAATTGCTGGAAGGAGAGGGGAAGAAAGCTTTAGTTCAGCAATACTTTTCCCCTCCTGCTTGTTCTAGGAAAACTATTTATGAATCTTTAAAATAGTGATTATCCTAAACTGTTAAAATCAGAACTCCATTCACAACTCTGATTTCTTGCTAATTCAGGGGAAAAACATTTCCCGTTATTTTAATTTTTAAAAATTAATGACTTTAAACCAAGTCCAACTGAAAGCCCACGTGTGAGACATGAAAGTCTTGCTAAATGAATACGGGCGTGCCTCAATTTGCCCATTGGAGGGCTCTGGAATTTTCCACGTTAAGTAAAGGTTTTCTTAGTCAAGTTCTGTTTTGGTGGTTTTAGGTGAAAACCCTGACTCGGTGGTAGTTATTTTGTTAGAAAGGAAAATTTATCATGGCATCCCCTCTCCCCCACCTCCAACCCCATGTTTTTCCCATAGTAAATGGGCATTTTGAGCAAATTAGACTATGTGGGTCAGAATCTCTATTTCACCACTTACCAGCGGTGTGACTATGGTTACATGACTTAATCTCTCTGTGCCTGTTTGCTCATCTGTAAAATGGGAATAATAACAGTACCTACTCGCTGGGTTGTTACAGGAATTAATCAGTAAATATTTGTCACGTGCAAGGAAGGATGGCAGAAAGTAAATGTTTGCTGTTGTATTTTTGCTGCCACTGTTGGTGTGAAGCTGGCAGTGCAGGGTAAAATTTGTGTTCGTGTTGGTTCAGGTCCTGCTTTCCCCCAGAGGTGTCCGTTTATCCAGCACCTAAGAACCGCTGCCTCTGGCCCCGTGTGTTTGGAGCTGATTCACAGTGAGCACCTGCATTTTCCCCCAAAAGCTGATCTTTTGTAGCACGGTGGCCAGGGTACTCTTTGTCCCATTGACCTGAAGCCTGATGAGTCACTCCGGCCCTCATTTAAATTTATCTAGGCAGCACTCCACCGTCATCAGCTCCAAATGCCGAGGCGGCTCACTGATGCAGTGTCCTATTGCCTGTGCACGTGGTCAGGCCAGCAAATCACTGTGGTCGGGGCAGAGACGGAGAGTACAAACACCTTCTCACCCAGAGAAGTCTGAGCTTGTGGATGCGGTGTGTTCCAGAGCCCCTTTCCTTTCCCACCCCACAGCGCGGGATGCTTCCAAGGGAGGATTCAGCAAACGTCGTTTTGAGTGCTTGATACGTGTCAGGTTCTGTGCTAAGTGCATTCATAATCAGAATCTTCTCAAACCCTCCAGCTGCCCTGTAGTGTGGATATTCATTTCCCATTCCCTGATGGGCAGAGGGAAGCCCGAGAGGTTAATGGACTGGTCCCTGGTAAGTCGGTGAAGGGTGGCACCAGGGTTTGTGCCCAGGTCTTCTGGCTTCATGTTCATGGTTCTTTCCATAATGTCCTGCTTGGATTTTCAGCCCCTGATGGAGTCAAAGGGAAGGAGGGACACAGGAAGGACCAACTCATGTTCCCTGCAGCTGCTGACCAGGAAGGAGGCTCATTGCTTGGCCGGTTCTGGCCTCCTGGCTTCCTCCGGTGGCTTGAAAGGAGGGAGGGAGAGTGCAGCTTACCTCGAAGGGTTTGTGTCTTTGGGGGCTGGGGCCACATGGGTCCATCATCTCTTACAGACATACAGAGAGACCAGCTTCCAGTGATAGAGGCCTTTTATGCTGACTCCAAAAACAGAAAAAGGGAGAGAAAAAAAAAAACCCCATTTACAAAAATAAAAATTCCATGTCGTTAATTTCATGCCAGCATAATCAGAAATTCCCCTTTCTACTGTTTCCCCTTAAAAGCCCCCGTGTCCTTATTATGCTGGCTCAGTCTGGAAAAACTCTGGTTGGGTTTTGACTACATGAGGCTTATCTCTGCAGCTGCAAAGAGGGGATCCGGTACTTTATCGTCAGCACGGAAACTTCGGCTAAGAACTCGCAGAAACCTGCTTAATTCCATATTCCTAGCTCACTTTCGGTTCTTGTCCTCAAGACCTGATTTTCTTGAGCAGGAAAAGATTGTGTTCAGCTTTGCAGTAGGAAGAATCCAGGTTAGATAAGAGAAGGAACTTCCTGAAACAGTGGGGCCTTACTGGCGAAATTATTAGACGATGCAGTCACAGAAATTTTGGTGGGAGGAGGAGTTGTGTGCCAGTTGGAAGTGGTGTTTAGAGGTCTCCCCTCTTCAGGGCCATCTAGATCCCCCCAGGTGATAAGTAAGGACATATACACCAGGCATGCTAAGAATGAGACCCACACCATCACCCCTGTCTTTGCAGGGGGCAAGGTGTGTAGGGCAGGGGCACAAAGACCGATCTCAAGTAGACTTGGGTTTGAATGCTAGCGCCTGACTGTGAATTTGGGCAGATGGCGTCACCTGTCCGAACCGTCAGGCTCCTCTTCAGTGAAGTGAGGTTAGCGCCTTACCTCTCAGTGTGATTCAACCATGTTAAATGAGGTACCATGTCACATAAAGCACACAGCAGGGACTTACGTGTGAGGCCGCCTCCCTTGCTTCCCGCTTCTCTTGTGACCCGGCCTGACGAGGGAACCTCTCACTCCCAGCCCCAAGCCACCCTCGCCTGGCATTGGTCTCTAAGTGGATTAGCTGAGCGTTGTGATCTTAATGCCATTAGGCCTGCTGGCACAATTCTCCTTGCCATAGTGAGAAGCAGATGTGGCCGACCGTAATGGCCTTCGGTGATCCTTCAGGCCCGGAGCGCTGGGGGAAACATCATGAGTGTTAATTCGGGGGAGTCTTTTATGGTAGCTGGGGGAAGAGTGGAGGGATTGTTTGAAATGTATTTATTTAGGCCGTTCAGCAGGTTAGATGCTGCCGGGGGTCTACCGTAGCTAAAGTCCCCTCCTCCCCCCCCGCCCTCCTCTTTAAAGAAGGCCCCTTCCCAGCCCTGAAGCCCAGGCCTGATTACTTCCAGAGTTGGAGAGACAACTTAGCAGGCTCTTGTTTCTTGCCGATGTACCTTATTAGTAGCACCTGGCATCATAACCCACTAATGGGAACCAGCGCTCTCCTCCTGCGTGGCCAGTGGCAAGTAGCCCTGTCAGCCGGAGCTCGCCATGCGAGGAAGTCCCTATTAGCTTTATGGTCAGGAGAACTTGTCCTGTTCAGGAAATGAATGCTGCCGCTAAAGGTCCGCGGCCCTGACCCTGGCAGCATAACCTGTGCGGGCCGGGGAGACCCCGCTCAGGATGCTTGGGATTTCAGCCCCTCTCTGGTTCTTGTCATATGTAAAGAGGGAATCACTGTGGTATGTTGCAGCCTTGAACTTTTGATTTATTCAGCGAGAGCGACTTAACCATTTCCATGCCTGGACGGCTGTGTGGTGACAGAGCTGAGGGTGTGTGCCTAGGTGTCTGGGGCGGAGGACGGAGCCCCTCATGCTGGCCGGGGTTGTCTCTGGGATTCAGGGGAGGATGCTTTGCTTGCTTTTGCCTTCCCGGAGTGTCAGGATGTTCTGGGGGAGGTTGTTGCCTGCAGAACGGTGGGAAGCTGGGCGGCGTCGCGTCTGCAGTGGAAGCTGGGTTTGAATTTATCCTCTGCCTGTTTGGAGCTCCGCCACAGATACCTACCCACCTGCTTCCTCATTGCGAGGAAGTCAATTTCATACTTGCTGCCATGATGTTGTTCATAGGACGGTGCACACGGGACACCCAGGGCCATGCACGTGGCATGGTCTCAGGGCACAGTGTTGGAAAGGATGTGCGTTTCCTTTATTCTCATCATAAAATGTTTTTTTAAATGGAGAAGAATGGCAGAGCACTTTTTTTCCTTTTCACACATCAAGACCATTTTTCCCCCTCATCACAGCCTAGAATCTTTATGGAAAGACTACTTAATTTAGGTGGCTTCTTCTTCTGTATTTTTCAGCCCGTGAGTAATGTTTCTAAATGTGATTTTCATGGAAAATAGCAGCGTTTGACCTCATTCTTGAGGGGAACTTTGGCCTGACTTTTTGAGAAGAGACGTTTGTGTGTTGTCTGGCAAACGGATGCGTCAGTTTTGCTGCTGTTGCTGCCGCTGCCTTTTTTAAAGGCCCCTGGTGACAAAGGAGTGAACTACACCGAGTGTCGCCAAGAAAGGGTGGGCCTGTGCGGGGAGGGCTTGGACAGGACACCTCCTTCAGGAACTTCAAAACAAAGCTGTCCCTCTGTCTCTGGCATTTATGGCATCGTTGACAGTAGTTCAAGGAGAAATAAAAATAAGTTCCTACCGAGTACGGGGATGGGTGCAAAGAGTAAAGGAGAGACGTGGTCAGCGGTGGCGGCAGCTGGACCTGGAGTCTTGGGGAATGGGACCCTGGCTCATCGCTGGGCACATACACACCCTCAGGAGGTACTTCTCACCCCCTCAGTCCTCTCTGCATCCTTTCAAATAAACAGCAGCTCCTGCCCCTCTGCGAGCAGGTGAAAGCTGCTTCGAGGGCGTTCACAGAGTAGGGATTGGAAACGTTCGCTGCAAAAGTGAAATCGTGACAGTTGTCCCCTCGATGCTCTGCTAAATTAAGGATCCGCTAACATTTCTGAGTCTACCTCCCTATATACCCCACCCCCGTCCCCTTGGCAGAAGGGATAAAGACGGTACCTAAAAACAACGTGAAGCCGCTGCTAAATCGAGTGACTCTAAAAACATTTTTCTTCCTTGAAGTTGAGCGTGGAAAACCAGGGCTGGACTTGCAAGCACTGCAGACCCGTTTAGGGCCCAGCGCTGGCCCCTTCCTCAATTCCTAGCACAATGGTTTTCATTGCCACCGCTCCCCCTCCTTCCCCCCTTCATAATTATCCACTATTTTACTTTTTGTGTCCTGACAGCTACAGAGTGGGTTTTGTTTTTTGAGCTGAGTAGCTGCTAAATATTCCCCAGCAGCCAGATTGAATGGCTCGAGGGGGGGATAGGCCAAACCTTGGCATCCCCTGTTGCAAAAGTGAAAAATATTTCTGTTTGCAGTTAATTTTAGTGGCAAGCAGATCATGTTAACTGGATGTAATTGCTTCCAGATATGGCGGAGGGTTTTGTGTGTTGAGATGAAGGGTCTGGTAAGTGCTTACTTCCTGTGTAAATTAGCCTATTCCATTCAGGCTTTCATTCTGGCCAGCCCTGGATTCTGTCATTCTCCCATTTTCCCCCTCCCCAGCCCGCAGCCTGGTGTGAGAAGCAGCTTGCTCCGTCCGCCCGTCCGAGTGCAATTCTTTTGTCACTTGGAGCCACTAACCTCTTGGTGCTTGATGTGAATTTGCCCTTAAAATAATGAGAAGGATTTGAAAAGATGCCACCTGGACCCACTTCTTGCTGGGCAAAGGCCGATTTGCAGAGCCCAGGGGCAGCTAGTATCTCCTGGTCACGTGGATGGTGTCTCAGAACCCAGAACTCCCGGTTTTCCTTGGATTTTTTTCCCTGCTGCCCTCTGACCCCTACTCCCACCTTGGAGAATACCTTTTTCTCCCTTTCTGAACAAAGCACATTCCAGCGGGTCTGAATCCCAGAAAAATGAAACGGCTGTTGCGAGGAGGAGAAGCTTGTGGCCATAGAGAGTTGTATTAGATACGAAGCCACCACTCTTGCAGAGCAGGTTGGACCAACACACACACCTGCCCCTTCCTGCAGAAAGGGAGAGGCAAATCCACCCAGGGGATCTTCTCCAGGTTCCTGTGGGTTTCCAGGGTTGGAACCGAGGAAAAGTGTTAAGATCCGAGTTCTCCTAAATTCCGATTTTGTCCTGTGGCCAGTCCCACATTCTTAGTGCTATTTGCATAAGAGATTGCTGTTTATCTTCCTATATCAACTCCACTGATAACCCCTGTGGTCTGTTTAACAATCTATGAGGAGTAGATGACTTGATAAATGCTAGTTTTTCCAATATGCAAAGATAAACTGTTGGGGTCAGGGTGAGGGGTGGTATTAGGAAGGAGAGACCAGGTGGGGAGCCAGGACCCTCTTTCAGATTGCGGTGGAGATGTGTGAAGGCACCTGATGGCAGAAAACAGGTATCTTGTAAAACACAGCAGCTGCATTTATCACACAGTTTATCAGCTTCCTGCCCTCCCCTACTTTTCTGCCCCTTCGTGTGGACACGCAGCCTCTGCGAACATTTCGCTGAGCGGGCTGTCAATGCCCGAGTTCATACAAGAGGGAGAAGGGTGTAGGCAATCTTTGCCTCTTCAGTTCCTGCTGTTTTCTCCCTTAATCCTCTCCCACTCCCACAGGTTGTTGGCCGATAAGTAATGTGTGCTTACTAAAAATACGTAAATCTGAAATCTTAAATGGGTGGACTTTTCCCACCTGCCCTGAATTTGCTTCTTTAAGCAGAGCGCCGGGTTCCGGAAGAAGCTAGGTGAAAAGAAAACTTCTGACCCCATCACCTAGTCAATAAGCTGTCTGAGAATCAAACAAAAGAGTTTGGACTGGCTGCTAAAGCTAGGAACCCAACTGATAGCTTTGTTTTGATGTCCTTGTAATGTTTGCAGATCACGGAGGGTGCTATTTAGAGCAGGGGGTATCTACCAGGACAGACTTACTGGGAAGTTGAAACAGCGAGCACAAAGTCCGGGAGATGCTAAAGATAGTGAAATACAGCCCGGGAATTGGGGAGGGGATGACGGTTCCTCACGCGAGGGAAGAGGCTCTCCGGGACGTTACGGAGGTGGGATTTTCTAGGGACGGTGTGCAGTGATGGAAGAGTGCAGGCTTCAGAGTGAGGCATCCTGGATGAAAACCCAGGCTCCAGAATTTTCTAACTGGATACCTTGAACAAGTTACTTGGCCTTTCTGAGCCCTCATTTCCTTGTTCTGTTAAAAAAATATGTGGCTAATACCTTTTAGGTGGTTATGTGAATAAAATATGTATAAAGAGGGAATTCCCTGGTGGTGCAGTGGTTGCCACTGGACGCTCTCACTGCTGTGGGCCCGGGTTCGATCCCTGGTCAGGGAACTAAGATCCCACAAGCCATGCGGTGTGGCCAAAAAAAAAAAAAATTATAAAGTGCATAACACAGTGAAGGTAGTTTGTAAACGGGCACTACTGAGCTTTAGAACCTGCCCTTTTGGCCCAGGGGAGCAACTATGAAAGGAACCAGTGAAATCTTTTGTTTTGGGCACTGCTAAACTGAGGATGGTACTGACCCTGTGCTAGCAGCCAGCAGGTGAAATAATAGGTGAATAAGTTGAGTGCATTGTGAATATAAAGGTCTCCATGTGTGAAGTGCTACTGCCCTTCTAAAGAAGCCTTCATATCTAATGAGTGATCACTTAATCCTGTGACGCAGCCACGGCCCCAAGCACTTTAGAAATCTTTCGGAATCCTTTCCAAAGTCTGTGCTGCATTCTTTTGCCTTGTCCTTTGGGAGGGTAGATTTGACTTTTGGAAATGGTCAAAATAATTCCGTGACAAATCTGGTGAATATAGTGTGCAATGACATTGGTGACCGTGGGCTGACTCTGGAGGTAGATTTTTGGAAAGAGTGTGTAGAGAGGGCTTGTCAGCTCAGCCCCCGGGAGGTGCATGTTGGCCTTACTTCTTTGGGTGGGAGGTGAACAAGGCCAAGGGGCTTGTGATTTCCAACCGCTGTCCCAGAAGGAGTCGCTGTCACTGATCCCCCCACCATCCCCCAACCCTGGGCCTGGGGCGGACTCCTCTCATTGCTGGTGTGTTTCTGCACTTGTGGTTTGGCCTCCTGTGAGTTTGGGCTCCCAAGAGGCACTTCTGGTGTTAAAAAATCTAGACCACCACGAGTCAGTGTTGCTTGCAGTCAGGAAGGATGGATCGAGTTCTGACACATACCCTCCAAGGGGGTAGGCACAGGAGACTTGGGGGCCTGAATGTGAATCCTGACTTTATCTCTTGGGGAGGCTCTGGCAGGTGAAAGGAGCTTGTGTGTTAAAATCCTAGCCTGGTAGCCGGCACATCCTCAGCGTGATTAGTCCCCTTTTCTAACAACCTTACTTGTCCTGAACACCTGGAGGGTGGAGGCAGGAATATTTGTCTTTCCTCTCCGTGGGAACCACCACTGGGCTGTCAGTTGAGCTCGGATTCACCTTGGGATTGTCCAGTCTGGATCTTTGGTGACCTGGCTGAGCAGGGGCCCGGTGCTTAGGCCCTCTCTCCCTCTCTCTCCTCTCTCTCTGCATTATTTATAGTAAACCATATTAGAACCGAGTGTTAAAGTGGAAGGATGAGTCATTCCATTGAAACCATTGATGACATAAATAAAAGCGAAATGCTTACTATGTGTTTTGCCCAGTATTCAAGGCCAGGTTGTGCTAAGTTGAATGCTTCCAAACTGGATCTGTGAAAGTATACACATGTGGGAAAAAATTCAGGCCTAACCAGAGGGAAGTTAGTTATTGAAAATCCATTTTCGGTATCTGCTTTCTCCCTTCTGTTTACTTCCGATCCATATTCAAATCCTGGCTGTCATCCTTCCTAATGAGATGGACTGGCTTATTCACTCCCTGGGGTTTGTTTGTTTGGGGAAGGTTGAGGAATAGTGCAAGGGGGGATTCTGCGTGCCCCCGACTTCATCCCTCTTCTCATCACCTGTTGAGGGAAAGCACTCAGAGCTCTCCATCTGCTTTGCAGCTGTGGGTTCTCAAGGTGACCAAGAATCATAAACTGTTAGAGCTGGAAGAGCCCATAAAATTGTTTATTTCCACATGCTCATTTAGGGTGGAATAAGTGGAGGTCCAGAGAGGCTCTGTGATTCGCCCAAGGTCACACAGCAAATTAGTAAGGACTAGAACGCCTATCTCTCATTCCCTGCCTACATTCCTTCACAAACCTCCCTGTGACTGCCCAGGTCTGCTCCCCGCTTCCACCAAGGAGGAGATAAGAATAGCGTCTGACTTGAGAGCAGTCTCAAATCTTTGGATATGCTGGGTGGATTTTGGCATGGTGACTGGCCTCGTGGGGTACTCATTGACCTCTGTACTGCTCAGCCTCAGTGGACTGATGTGCATTGAGTCCTTTAGTTTTACCGGCAGTGCACTGCTGGGGGTTTAAGTATTCGTAAGACCTGGGACTTGCCCTTGAGGAGCTTATAATTTGAGCAGAGAGGAGCTAATACTTAAAATGTATATGTGTATGTTGATACCTATGAGAGAAAGTAGAAAATGGAAAGATTATGTTAGATATACAGAAAAAACACAAGGCGATTCAGAGATGAAATGCCTTCCCCCTGGAGGGATTCATTTTTTAAAATATTTTTTTATCTATCAATTTTATTTTTTTGGCTGCATTGGGTCTTAGCTGCGGCACTCGGGATCTTCGCTGAGGCATGTGGGATCTTTCGTTGTGGCGGGTAGGCTCCAGAGCGCACGGGCTCTGTAGTTGCGGCACGTGGGCTTAGTTGCTGCACGGCATGTGGGATCTTAGTTCCCGGACCAGGGCTCGAACCCGTGTCCCCTGCATTGGAAGGCGGATTCTTAACCACTGGACCACCAGGGAGGTCCCTCATTTTTAATTTGAAAGAATTTGTTGAACAATTACTGCGTGCTGGCCATCAGGTTAGGCCCTGGGAATTCAGTGGGGAGTAAGAGAAACAGAGCCTCTGGCCTTGTGGGGCTTTCTGGATGGGGGAGAGGGAGATTTAGCTAGCGTTCCTATCGTTGCAATTGTGATAAATGCTAGGATCCTGGGTAATACAACTTCCTTTGGCTGGAATGAGGGTGATTAATGCTGGAATGGTAGGTTGGGGTCAGATGGAAGTGCCAAAAAAATGCCAGACCAGGGGAGGGGACAAGGCAGGGCGGAGGGGTGACGAGAACGTGGGCGGACCTGAGGGCAGATTTCCATGCCGCCACTTGCAAACTCTGATCTTGGCCACATGCCTGAAACACTGTGAACCGTGGTTTCCTCATCCCTACGGTGGGGTTATCATGTGGGATATCACGGGGGCTAGCCTGAGGATTTCAGATAATGCAGTTAACACATTCTGCACGGTGCCTGGAACAAGGTAGTTGCTCAATAAGTATAACTGTTGTTAGTTTGGAGACTTTATCCTGGGGCAGTTGGGAGCCTTCGAAGGTGTTTGAGAAGGAGAGCGTCGCAGCCCGAGCTCTCCATGCTGATTGTTTTGTCCACCTGCGTCCTGACAGCCTATGTCCTGCTACCCCGGCTCTGTTTCTGCCTTCAAGAATCAGTCTGAAAAAAGAGGTTGTTGAGCGGATGATCATCAGCCCCTCTTCCTGCGTCTCGTATCTGGCGTCTACCGAGATTTGATGAAATGACAGGAGATGGACCCCTTGCCGTCTCTTCTCGGTGGGCAGAGGGCCTGGGAGAGGGAGGGGGACTGGGGAGAGGGGACTCCAGCCGTGGGATCAAAGGAAATGACACCACGAAGCTGGCCAGCCAGACTGTTACTGGCTCTCTAACTCTCTTTTAATAGAAACCTGAAGGAAGGTCTGAGCTCAGCCTAACCGTCCGTCGCCCCGCTTGCCTCCCTGATAGCGAGTCGAGGGCCGGTATCTCCCGTGGGCCAGTCTGGGCTGTGGTTGGAGCCCGAGGCAGTGTCTGCAGAGCGACAGCGGCTCGGGGGAGATAAGGGCCGCGTTGTGTAAGAGGGGCTCGGTCTGTTGGCCCCGCGGCTCCCGGCCCCTGGTTAACTGCTAACCTCAACGGAGGAGCAGGGCCCTTGCTGGGAAAGGCCGTTCCAGGGCCCCTCGCTGGTTCCACTGATGCCTTTTTGTGGTTGGATAAAGGAAGCTCATGTAGGCCGCCCACAGTGCACACTTGGGCTTGGGCTACGGGTGTTTGGTTGTTTTGTTTTTCTCCTTTGTCTTTCTTAAAAAAGAGAAGCTGAAAGGGGGGCAGTCTTGCTCGGCACCTACCCCCCGTAACCCGAAACAGCGAAAAACAAGCAGTTCCTAAACCGGGCGGGAAAGACATCCTCCTTCCCTGCCTGACATCCCCTGGTCCCCAGAGGCCAGCTTGAAGAATTTGGTTTGGGAGACTCTGGGTCTTGAGTAGAAGCCCCTGTCCTGGAACCTCAGTACCAGGCCAGCTTTTCTAATATCCCAGTAGCTGGGTCCGGGGAGCTGTGGTAGAAGGTACATTGTGCTTTACTTACCTTCTTCCTTCTGTCTTCCCCAGCCACTTTCAGAATGGATAAGTGAGCCATAGTGCTGTGTCCCCCGCCCTTTAAGGGGCGATGGAACCCAGTACCCTGGTTTCTGGCATTGCCCTGTTGTGATGGGCAGTGGGCTGGAAGGGACTTTGGCGGCCAGCCCCCATTCTGAGGCTCTCATGTGCTCCATGCCGCCTAGCCTCTTCCCAGGAGAGGGATGTTACTGTGCCCTGAGCAGCCAGTTCTGTTTCCAGAGGTTTCTTATCACCCCACCACTACTTCTGCTCTCCGGAGTCACAGAGACTGTGGGCCACAGCCCTTGAGATACTTGTAGGGTAGCTACGTGTCTTCCTTATTTAGGCAGTGGTTTCCCATATACCATGATTTTACTCCCTTTCACCATTCTCATAACCCTCTTTTAGGTACTTCCAGATTTGTAAATTTTACATCACTCCAGACATCAGCGGGATTACATGCAGTGACATAACCAGGTGGGTTTGACCAATATGGGGAAGGACCAGACACTCACCTCCATTGTTTAAGATGTTATACTTCTGCTAATAGCTCGTCTGGTGTCTCCCTTCTGTTCTTTCCATTGGCTATCCTGAGGTTATCTCCCTTGCTCTCGGCTGTCTGATTGCTCCCAGAGATTGCAGTGATTTTTTTTTTTTTTTTTTTTTTTGCAGGGGAGGGAAGTGGGGGGTGATTAAGAATCAGGAGTTGGATGGGAGATGATCTCGCTTTGAATATTAGCCTGAATGGATGGTCATTTGCAGGCTTGGTGGTTGCTCCATGCCCACTGCAGGGGTCTGGCTCAGGGATGGTCAGGGGAGGGAAGGTGGTGATTTAAAAGATTCGAGGTGGTGGCTTATATTGATTTTTAGCTTATCTGACCCTTTAGCTAGAGGCTGCTCTTCCCTCAAAGTGTCTAACTAGCTGTGACTTAAAGCAACAGAGAAATGTATATCATCCCTTCCTTTGCATTAATTAGGGCTGGGAAATTCATTATGTAGAGGGATAAGTGCTTCTGAAGAGGGAGGCTTCTGAACCAATTTAGAGATCTGTGGCCAGACTGCGTGATTCCCAGGTAGCAGGTCGGGGTCGGGGAGAGTTGATGAGACATGAGTGGTGAAAGGAGTGATGGAGGGTCAGGAAGGCGAGGCACCCAGAGCCCTGAGCAGCCAATTCCGGATCAGATGCCCTCCTCCAAGGGGACCCCAAGTTAGCAGTCCTGGGATCAGGCTTACCCTGGATCTTCTAGGAATGTTGCTTTCTAGGTTTAGAATACAATGTTGAGATTAACTGCTGCTCAGGCACATGGTCTGGTTAACCAAGGGTTAAATCCTACATCCCCTTTAGTCGTAAAGCCAGTTACAAATCTGCCGTGGAGCCCTGCCTTCCTGCCTTGGTAGGCCAAGTCTAGCGGACCTACCAGAATGATTGGTGAGTGAGGACCGTACCACGGTGATTCTGTTCTGAAGCTGTAGAGGCATGGGCAAGTGAACGGAGCGTGTAGTACCCCTCACCCCCCCAGGAATTCTCCAGAGGTTACGTTTTCGATGAAACCTGTGATAACTAGCTTTTTTATTTGCTAGTTTATCCTAGAACGGAGGCCCTGTGGCCCACAACGAACAGTACATTTTTCATCCTGACCCAGGGCGCGCACAAACGTACCTGAAACCAGAGGTTCAGTGGAACTCTATTTATCTGTACTATATGCTGTGGACTCTGATATTTTCTCTTCCATTTTGTCTCTCCTATTTCATTTAAAAATGTTAATCAAGACCCACTAATGGATTGTCGTGCATAGTTTAAAGGGCACCCCAATATAGTGAGGATTTAGCCATGGGCACTCAATTCAAAAACATTTACTGAGCACCTACCACATGCTAGGTGGTTGCGAAATGCTGGGGGGTAGTGCACAGGTACTAATAAAGCCCCTTAGGCGCTCACAGTGAAACAAATGATAGCCACACACACACACACACACGTATATATATATGGCTATGTGTGTGTGTATATCAGACATATGCTCAATCATTATATTAGTGAGGTACTGGGGGAGCACAGGAGAGGAATTGAACGACTCTGATTGAAGCTCCAGGAGGGCGTCATGGAGGTGGTGGCATTTGTCTAGTCCTTGGAGGATGGCAAGGCTCTGGAGAAGTAGAGCTAGGCTCTGTCGTTTCTAGTTAGGAGGTGAGAAAAGGTGTGACAGTGTATGAGTGGGGGTGGAGGGCCCGCAGACAGCTCAGTGTGCTGGAGTGGGGGATGGGTGTGGGATGGATGGGAGAGCAGGCGGGAAAAATGGATTGAGGCCAGGTCACAGAGTTCTTTGAATGCCGTGCTAGCAATTGTGGACCTTTTCAAGGTTGAGTCGGTTGGAGGTTGGGTAACTGAGATTTCAGTAGAAGACACCTGGGAGAGGTGAGGCCACATAGCCACGCTAAGCCCCCTCCGTTGCCATCCAGCCTTCTCTGAGTAGTTGGGGGTGGAGGTGGGAGTGGTGAAGAGCTTTGCAGGCAGCCTGGATGGGATGCTGACTCTTTTTCTGACGTTCTTTCCCATCCTAACTCCTGCCCACGGTCCACGCCTCACTTTGGAGGAGAGAGCTGCCCGTGGAGCCCCCTGGCCAGCGACATTGAAGGGGCCCCATTGGACCAGGCTCACACCTGTCCTTTCTCACATTCAGGCTCAACCCTTGGCAAACATGACGCAGCAGCGCAAACTCAGCCCTGGGCCTCCCAGAAGTCAGGCCGCTTCCAGGAGAGCAGGGTTTGGAATGAAAGTGCTTTTGTTTTGGGCGTTTTCTACTCCCCCACCCCACCTGGGTTGCCCTTCTCTCTCCCCGTGGTCTCCGAGTCGGGCCTCTTTGGGAAGCCTCACGTCACCGTTCGGCCCTCCTGCTTGCCCCTCGTTTGTCTCTGGCAGCGTTTCTAAGTGGGCACCATTGCGTGATACGCTCCACTGCCTTCTTAGGCGGCTGTCTGGGCTTGTGTTTTGTCTCCCCACCTGTGGCACAGGCTCTGTGCGGGTGGCGATCGTGGTTTATCCATCCTCTCTCCCTGCACTGCCTGACGCCTTGCTGCACACACGGCAGGTATCGTAGCTAAGTGAGCCCCCGCCCTGGCCTGAGCCCTTCCTGCGCATCAGTGCGCGCCATCCTCCCAGCCACCCGCGGGCTGCGCGCTCCTGCCAGAATACTTGGGTGCTTACACGTTCACTCTCCCTAGCTCTGCACTTCAGCTCGTCTGCCCCAGGGTTGCTCCTTGGACCATTTCAACCCAGCTCTCATCGGGGCGACTCTGTCGACGCTGTTCTTTCCAAGCTCGCCTGTGCCCTCCTGGTTCTCGAAAGCAGTGTACCTTCCTGGACTCTTAACATCGATCCCCCTGCCCACCCCCCCTCCGTATTTCCTGAAACTCCCTCCCTAGAGGCAGTGTGATCTAGTGCATGGAGTTCTGCAGGATCTGTGCTTGCCTTTTTTTTTTTTTTTTTTTTTTGATCTTTATTGGTAAAGTTTTTTCATTAAAAATTTTTTTTAATTGAATTATAGTTGATTTACAGTGTTGTGTTAGTTTCAGGTGTACAGAAAAGTGATTCAGTTTTCTGTGTGTATATATATATATATATTCTTTTTCAGAGTCTTTTCCGTCATAGGTTATTACAACATGTTGAATATAGTTCCCTGTGCTATAAGTATGTCCTTGTTGGTTCTCTATTTTATGTATGTTTGCCTCTTGTTGAGGGGCAAACACTTTGGCTCCCATAGTCTATTTCCTCATCTGCAAAGTGCTGGTAGTTTCTCCTCTTCACAGGAGAGGTGGGGGGCTGTCAGTGTGTGTCTGTGGTCGCTGAATGTGACCCTGTCATCCCACAATGGAGGTGTTTCCTAAGATGATGTCCTTACTGTTTCTCCTCTCTCTCCAGTCTCTTTCTTGGCCATCTCATGGTTTCCGTGATCTCCTCTCTGTGGATGACTTCCAGATCTCTGTCTCTAGTATTTTTGTCTTCCTTGTGTTGCCCACATGCCTTTCTAGCTGCCTGCTGCGTACACCAACCAGTCCTGCCAGAAACTAGAACTTGGTGTGCGTTGGGCTGAGTTCAGCACTGTCCCTCTCGGATCTTCTCCTCTCTGTCCTCAGATTCTGCCAGAGGCTCTGCCCTCTTCTCCAGACCGTGGCATCGTCTGTGGCTCCTACCTTTGCCTTCCCCATAGCCCTTTGCCCTTCCAGCCCATCTCCTCACTCTCACTTAACCAGATGGTTATCCCAGTCTCCTAACCAGCCTTCCTGCAGTGCCCCCGACTGTGGCTTATCACCACATCCTCCCGAAGCAGAGCTCTGATCGCGTTGCTGCCCTGCTCAGAAACCCACAGTGGCCATTGCCTATTCCGGAGAATCAACTAGAGAATTCTTAGCTTGGTGTTCAGGGCCATCAAGGATCCTAGATTCCACCTACGTTTCTCTGCCTCTTCCCTTTCTCAGCATGTGCCTTACACCCCTCAGGAGTAGGGACCATCTTTTTCATGTCTGTTTCATGTCTTTTAGTCCGTCATCCAGCATATGGCAGCTCAGTACAGTCTGCTGTTGTGTCAAACTCTCTCTTTCCTTCACTTGCCATGACTTCTCCACTCATCACAACAGGGCCAAAGCTTTCAAGCTCAAGCACCAATGCTGCCTCCTCACAGCCTTTCTTGGTGCGTCGTCCCCTTGGCTTCCAATGGGAAATGAAATGCCCTCCTTTGAACTCCCATCCAAAGGCGTATAGATAAAACTTGATCTTTATTATCGCCACTTCTGTCGATTTCTTCCCTCAGACACCTTAAGTTTCTGGGGGTAGGACCTCAGTGCTGTTCAGTTCCATAGCCGTCCCTACCCCACTCCTTCTTCCCCCAGAGCCCTGCGCCACGCCCTGGACATTGTAGGTGTTCCACGAATCTTGTCGCTTAGTGAACTGGAGGTTGTCTGATGGATGGTGGCATTATTATGAAGCAGAGGTGGGCTGAGCTTTCTGAATATCTGCAATGCGGTACTAAGGGTTGGTTAACCACCGGGGTAAAGCTGGTAGGAAGGCGAATCCAGAAAGCAGGTTCAGGCCTGGGTATTATCAAAGCAGAACCATCTTTGCTTTGGAGCTTTTTCTTTTCTCTTTGCTTTTTTCTGTCCGCCCGCACCCCCCCACCCCACGCTCTTTTGATCAGTGCCAAATTTGTTCTAATTGGCATCTTTATTATGGCAGGAGTAGGCCAGGCAGGAGCGAAGGGCTGGGGGAGTGTGCACGCTGTGTGAAGGGAGGTGGCTGGGGGCTGCGCACACAATGCCTTATTGTGCAGGCGCAGGTATTGCCAGGTGACAACTAGCAGGTTCCCTGGGCCAAGGACCACGAGCCCCTGCCACTGGAGGCTCCCTCCCCTTTCCTTGCCCTCCAGCACTCCCAGAGGGGACCCACATTCCAATGAGAAGCAGTCCTTGGGGAAAAGGCGTCATGGAGAGCTTTGCTGGGAGGGGCGGCAGGGCTTAGGGGGCGAACGTTCGCTGGTTCCGCAGTCGGGGTCTCCCTGTGGGTTAAGGGAACCTCGGAGGGGCTGATCCTGAAGGGAGGGACTCAGAGAAGGACTTCTCGTCTGCCCCTGCTCGCCTGGTGAGCGCGGTTGTACCACTGCATTGAATTCCATGCCGTCTCTTCAGTAAGACTGAGGGCTCTTTGAGGGCGGGGACTGTGGCTTGTTCTTTTCTTTACTCCAGTCCCCAGCCTGGCACGAGGTGATGACCCATGATGTGTTCAGCGGGTTGAGTGGTAGAGGGCACCTCTGATCCCCAAGACCCAGCGAGGGAATCAGGCCTCTGTGGCTCCTAGAAATCTTCGCCTCTCCAGACCAGGCTTGGACGGGGACAGGCAGAGGCTGCTGAGTTAGCTGGTGAGGAAGCAGAGGGGATGACGATCTAGCTACAGCCCTAAAGTGCCCACTGGGGAATCATCCAAATTTTGCATCTGTGCTTGTCAAAGTGCTGTGTGTTCTCTGCAGGATTCGTGGACGTGGCGCAGGTATGAGCTGGATCCGGAGACGAGAGGGGCAGGGAGGCTGGGTTGCTCCTCCCCTTTTCCCTCCTTTAGACTCGGCAGGTAAATCCCAAGGTGTTTGCAGTGTAAAGGTCCCGGGGTTTTATAGGCACCCGGCTGGCAGGTGCGGGTCTATAGCTCCACTTGGGGCCTCCCTGGGGCAGCCAGCCAGGCTCAGGGCAGGAAATGGCTGATTCTGGGTCACTTGGCTGCTCTTGTTTGCTGCTGAGTTTGTTCCTGTAATCAAGATCTTAGATCTGGAAGGGACACGAGGAGATGATCTAGTTCAGCTCATGGCTTTCGGGCAAGAAAAGTGGTATTGATAGTCTCATGCCCATTTCATGGGCAGGTACCTGAAGGCCCAGAGTTGATGGAGTGGTCTTGTAAGTCATTAAACATGGCTGCCTCTGACCTTCTCTCCTGGTCCCTGCCACGACATGCTGTGGACGGTTGCGGGGAGAGGTATCACCTCCCTGGTGAGGTGCATTTTCTGTGGGGTGAGGCCATCCTTGTCACTCAGGGCCTGAGAGGGCCAGGAAGAATGTCCTTGCTTTATTTCTAGGGGCCTGATGCAGAGAGGGTGGCAGGAAGACAGGGTGGCCTCTTGAGCTTTGGGGTTTCTCTGAGTTGAGGCCTTGCCTGGCTGGCCCTGGGAGGCTCTTGGTGGCTTGAGAAGCGAAGTAGGAGGCCTGGCCTAGCCCCCCCCTCCACCGGCCCCGCATCACAGAAATGCCTGGACTTTCCGGCGGTGAGAAGAAGGTAGTTTTGGAGAGCCTGTGTGCCTAAGGCCTCGTCTGGGGCTTGTCTGAGGTCTGGGTAAGAACTGTGGCTTAGAGACCCAGCCTTCTTGTCCCTCAATCCTGGGAAACTCGTTTTCAAACTTAAAAAAAGGACTTCATTTTCTTGGATGCTGTGTGGGGTGGCCCTGGCCTGTCATGGACAGAGGTCTGAGACTTCCTCCGCTTTCCTGTCCAAGATAGGGGTGTATGCCCTGTGGGTGCCCTGCCGTTTCTCATGAGATAGCTTGTATCCCTACCAGACTCTGAGAGTGCTTCTGCTTTCTTCTGCAGCGTTTTATCTCTGTGGGAAATTTAAGCAAAATGTATCTGACCTTGTTGTTTCTGCCTGTTTGTTTTGTCCTCTACGTTTCAGATTTCACACCCCGCCCCCAAGGTGGAGTTACTGAAAATCACAGTGGGTGTTACAGGGCGGTTAAAGGTCCTTATATCCTCCTATCTGGCTGCGGAGAGGACAGGCAATAGACATTTAATAAAGGACCTTTCACCATATTCTCATGTCTTTCCCCGGCAACCCCTAAGCTTGGTCGACTAGTGGACAGATGTGAATTCTCAACTCCTAGCCTGTGCATGCCAACTTCCATAAATGCCGTGCTCACTGGCTATGGTCTGAGCAGCTCCAGGGGGGTTTGGCCTCTGTTTTCTTTACGTATGTGAGTTGGGTTGCTACTTCTGTACTTCTTTGTGCCTTTTTCCTTTTCCCCAGTCTTATCTTTCCTTCTTTCTTTGCTTTATGTTCTTTTGTAAGTATGTAGCTGTACTTAGTGTGATATGGTTCCTTTCTGCTTCTCCAGCTTGCTGAGACAGTGTCCCGTGGCTGCGATCAGGGTGGACTCCAGTCCCTCTGCCAACTCCCCTTCTCCTTGCTTTTGTCCATTTGGCTGGACAAAGAGAACAAAACCAAATGGCCTCCCCTCCCCCTCTCCTCAGCCAGTCACGCCGTGGTGTTCTGAGCTGATCTTCCTGCAGCCATTTAAACGCGTGCTTAAATGCCTAAAAGTCATTGCGACTGGCCAGGCCCGTGCACCCCTCCTCCCTGACACCCCCAGACCAGGCAGGGCCTCATCCTTCTGTCTTCCTGCCCCATGGTGCCCAGCGGGCGCGGGGTGGTGGGGCAGAGCGGGGCCTCTGAGGCTGTGCTGACCAGCAGCTCTGTTACAGCAGAGGAGCAGGAGGGCTGGGGCCCGGGGCGGGTCAGACAGGCCTCTTTTATTTACAGTACTCTCTTTCACGGCCCCAGTGAAACAGGAGCCCCGAGAGGCTGCAGTGAAAGGGCACTGTGTTTGTGCACTCAGGCCTTCCAGGGCTTGCTACAAAAGGTGGGGACACCCGGAGCACTGAAGGGCTTTTTGTCACCGGCAGTTTGGCCTGGGGTGGCAGAGGGCGAGAGTGCAGGGGTCGCTGCTGGGATTGTGAGCGTGTGCGCGTGTAGACAGCTCTCAGCTGCTCCTTAGAGCTGATTCTGTGGTCTGGGGTTGCGGCGGGGAGGCACTGTGTCTTGATCCTCTCGATTTGTTGTAGCAAAGCATTCCTTTCTCCCTCATGTTTCTCCTGACGGTCCACTCGTCTCACATGAGCTACGGTTCAGGGTGTAAAGCGTAGAGGGGATCCCACTCTCCTCCCCTCACTCTCCTCTCTGAAGAGCAGCTTCACGGGTAGCGATCAACTTCTTCGAGCTCTTAGATCCTTGTAGCTGCCATTTCCTGATTCCTCCTCCTCCCCCCCCCCCCCACCATGTTATCCCTCTGAGCCTTAGTTCGCCCATGTCTAAAATTGGGGCAGTGTTAGCATTCACCTAATACATAGGGTTGTTGTATGGACTGCGTCCGCTAACACGTGGGATTGGCTCGCCCGGGGTTCTTTCAAACGAACCAGCCACAGTCTCTTTCTGAGTCTGAGGAGCCAAATTGGGGACCCCACTTTGTAATGCCCCCAACATTCCTTCCATCCTCCTTGGCTCTTGGGGTACTTCATACTTGTCCCCCTCTGGTCTGTGTTATGTGATAAAGGGAAGAGAAGTTTTCCAGAAGAACATTCAAAGCATTAAGGTTTGAGATTGTAGAGCAGATGAAAACACACATATACCACACCACACCCCAAAATTACCCTTTCAAAGGAGAGAAAAAACCACTAGGGCCTTCCCTGCTTTGGTAAATTCTGGAAGCCTGACGGTGCTTTCTTCATTGACCTGCTGTGACTCCAGTGGCTGATTCCAGATGGGTGTGGAAGCCTCCAGTATTTTT
Organism: Balaenoptera physalus; assembly: GCF_965194825.1. Taxonomy (NCBI): domain Eukaryota; kingdom Metazoa; phylum Chordata; class Mammalia; order Artiodactyla; family Balaenopteridae; genus Balaenoptera; species Balaenoptera physalus. The sequence goes on along the minus strand of NC_138889.1, from coordinate 19,070,755 downwards.
GCCTTTGCCCCTTAAGTATATCTTTGAAACTGTATTTCCAGAACCAAAAAATCAGGGCCACAGCTTAGCAGTGGCACAGAATGGTTAAATTCAAGCCTGTTCTAGAGCTCCTCAGGCCATTTGGAAGCCCTGGGTGGTCCGTGCGGTGGGGAAGTTGCTGTCCCCCAGCTACAGAGGGGCCGTCTTCCTTTCAGCCTTTGTTTTCAGGCACCCCCTTCCTCCTCTAACTTACCACCCCAGCCGCTCCTGAGGGGGCAGCGCCCTCGTGTTCACGCCCATCTTCCTGAGAGGCAGTTAATAAACAGCCACAAGTAGAAGCAAGAAGACACCTAGAAGGAGGTGAGCGAAAGGTCCGGATAAGCGTGGTGGAGCCTTGGCCTGAAATATAGAATTATAAAGCACCTCAGAAAATCTCTTTACTGTGTACTCACTCCTCAGGCCATTTCTGTGTCCTGTCCAGCTGGAAGCAGAGAAAGATTGGAAAGACACAGTGAAGGTAGTTTTCCCATTTAGCCAGCACTGATTTCTCTGCTGCCTAGTTTCTCTGAGGGACTAATCTGTAAGAAAAATGGAGAACCTTATTTCTGCCACTTAACCCATGTCCATTTTCTAGACGGCTTATAGAAAAGGCCTCACACTGGCTCTTTGAGACAGTTCGTCACACACTAGGAGTGGTTCTGGATAGTTCTTGTGTTGTCAAGAGACACTTTTTCTTTCTGTCTTTGTGTGTATGGAATAGTGATGATGTCATTGGTTTATACTTTGAACCCTTCTCTGGTTAAACTCTTCAATAGAGGCCCTTAAAAATATACTTGTGGACTTTTCAGTAAAACAAACCTAATTGGTCCACTGATAGTATGAGATGCTTGTTCATTCACACAAGCCACTCGGAAAGGTTTCCTCTCCTCGTTGGTGAGGGCACAGGGCACCCCATGGATTGCAGTGCCGCGGCTGTTTGGGCACCCAGCTTCTGGGGGTCGGTGGGGAGCTTGGGCATGCAGACAATGGGAAGGGGCCTCCAGAGAGCCACTGCTGCTCGGGAAGGTTGTGTGTGGGCTCAAGCATGGCTGCTGGTACTCCACATGGTACTCTTCTATGTTAGAAAAGGTGCCCCTTTTCTAATGGATGGAATGGGGTGAGATTTTGCACCTGCTTGCCCCTCATTCGGGTACACAAGGTCCCGGGCCCAAGGGGGCTTCCATGCTTGGAGTGGTCCTGAAATGAAAGCTATTCTAACGAGATGTTTTGAGTCATCAGCCCATTGAGTGTCAGTGGGTGGGAACAAAGGTTTCCAAAGGCCAAGGCCTCCTGAGGGTTTCACTGATTCCTCAACCAGTCTGGGCGCCCCATCAGCCCAGAGCCGGCCAGGGCCCTACACCCACTGCACCAGGCTGCAGGCCACTGCGGCTCAACTCCACAGGAGCCAGGGGCCTCTCTGCCTGTTCTGGCATCCTTAAAGCTGCCAGAAACATCAGGTGGAGTTTATGGCATCCTTATAGCATGACTGTCTTTTGTGACCGAGGCCAAGAAAAACAACAGGAAGGGGTAGGAGTGGTGACGCGCATGCACGCAGTCCGCAGGCCCTGGCACTGCAGTGTGTAGGGTTGAGCTTGGAAAAGCACAGCACCTTATGCAACCAGTTTCTTCGACATAGATATGGAGCTGAGAGAGGGAGACCCGTGAACAAGGCAGAATTCAGCCCTTTGCAAGACGATCCGATTCCCTCACCCCTTTTCCTCATAGTTTTGCTCACCAAGGCTGGATCTTTCAAAACCCACTGCTAGGCATAGACCTGCAGGAGAGTAAACCCTAGGTCCCTTTAGCCTGAGCACCCTTGGGTGTGGTGTGGACAAGACTCTGAAGGGCCCACTGTAAGTAGACCAGGGTCTGAGAATAATTTCCATTTAACTTATTATTATTCTTCCTCCAGTAGATTTGAAATCTATTTAACTTTTCAGGGTCCCATAGCCTTTTAAATGTTTCAAGTATATTCTCTCTGGTAGGTTACCTTTTCTCTCCCCTTAGGCTATAATTAGTGTCCTTTACACAAAATTGGCTTAGAATTGGATTTAGAGAAGATAAGAATCAAATTACCAGTATTTATCTTGTAAATTCCAAAAGATCTACTTTAAGACACTGTATTTAAAAAAAAAAAAAAAAAGGAGTTTAAAAGAAAAGTTTATTCTATGAAAAAATAAATTCCTCATAGTCTGAGCACCCAGGGCCACTTTAATATTAAAACTGCAACTTCCCTTGGAGGAACCTAAAATTGCCTTTTCCCTTGTCTCAGTTTTATCTCCAATTGAGCTGAAATATGTTGCCAGACTTTGGATGGTGGAGAGCTGATGTTGTCTGGGTTTTCATTAAAATTTGGAGGGTTTGGGTTATCTCTGATTCCTGATTTGTGGTAAGACATAAACCTCTAAATATGTCTATCTTAAAAGATATATATGCAATTTTTTATCTTGGCATTTTAAGTTATTAAGCTTTTGGGAGATGGGAAAACAGATCTCTGAGGTCTCCTGCACGTTTGCATGACCTTAAATGTCAGTGTGCTAGTTTTCACATGTTGCCTAGTACAGTAAGTCCCTAGCAGGTTTAAATAAGGTCGTATCAAAAAAAATATGCTTGGGTTTTTAACACTGTTGGCTCATAAAGGTGCCAGGCAGTAATGGCATATTCAGATCGTTCATTAAACCATTCAGCTGCATTCCCTATACCCTGCAAATCCTTCCTTTATTCAGGCGCACATCTGGTGTTGAACTCAAAACTCTCACCCCTCAAGCGAGGAAGTGAAGGGTTTCAGCTGCAGCCCCTGGTTTGTGGCCAGGGTCATCCTTCACAGGCACATCCTTCACAGGCACTTTTGTGACCTTGCAGGCACTCTCTGCATGGCCTTCTGCTTCAGCAACATTGTTGACTGCAGTTTTCTAAATTGATTCTGCCTTTTTTTTTTTTTTTTTTTTGCTTCTGATGAAGGTGTTGGATGCCAAAGCACAAACAACGGATTCCTTTTAAGGGAACAAAAATGTATTTTGTGAGCAATTCCACTTCTGGGTATGGACCCAAAAGAATGGAAAGCAGGGACTTAGATAACTTGTACACCTGTGTTCATAGCAGCATTATTGACAATAACAAAAAGGTGGAAACAGCCCAAGTGTCCACTGACAGATGAAGGGATAGATAAACATGTGGTAAATGCACACAGTGGAATATTATTCAGCCTTAAAAAGGAAGTTCTGACACAGACACTTGCTATAGCATGGATGACCCTTGAAGATGTTATTCTAAGTGAAATAAGCCAGACATAAAAGGTAAGTCTTGTATGGTTCCATTTATATGAAGTACCTATGCTTATAAGAAGCAAATTCATAGAGACAGCAAGTAGAATAGAGGTTACCAGGGGCTGGAGAGGGGGCGGAGTAGGGAGTTAGCGTTTAATGGGGACAGAGTTTCAGTTTGGGATGATGAAAAAGTTCTGTGGATGGATGATGGTGGTGGTTGCATAACAGTGTGAATACACTTAATGCCACTGACCTGTACACTTAAAAATGGTTAAAATAGTACATTTTTATGTTATGTCTATCTTACCACAATAAAAAATTATATTAATTGCGATACCTGGCATTTGAGACAGAATTTCTTGGAAAACCCTGAGGTTACCATACTGTTAAAAGCCCTTTGCTAAATGTTAAAGAAACAGTTACTGAGATACAGTCTTGGTTATCAGCCACCAATCTAGCACCCTTTAACCATCAGTATTGTTATTAGATGGATAAAATATTTTTATTAGATACTACGTCTCAAGTGGTATGATTATTTGTTGAGGCCCTGTGCTTTTATTACTCGTATGATTCTAGAAAAGTCTCCCCTTTTTGGTTCTGAGACTTTCTCTGGTTGACCTCTTCCCAGAGAGAAAGCTGAGGAAAATCTTCCTCTCTGATTTTTTAGCGTACGTCAATAATTTTTTTTAAATGTCTGTGGTTTTACAACACAGGGAGGTTTCAGTGCGGAAGGAAATTCACTCCAGGTTTGCAAAATTTCTGAAAATTGTGGAAGAGGTGTTTTTGCTTTTCGACTTTGTACCCATGTGGTCAGGTTTTTAGAAGCTTTTTGTTCCCCATCTGCGGTGTGCCTCGACCCCCCGCCACTGGTTGCAGAGATTTTGTGAGCTTCTGAACAGAAACTTTTCAGCTCCTCTTAGCTGGGTTTTTATTTAAATAAAAAATTTAAAACTCCTAAGGAAATTCACAGTGAAAAATCTATGCCCAAATAAGTTAGCATCTCAAGATGAAAATATCAGTTCTGGAAATGGAAGTTTCCTCTACCCTGTGGTGGCGTTGCAGCCAGCAGCCTCGTTCTGTGCTTCTGACGGTTTAATGGCCAGCATGTGAAGGTACGGGGCTCGCCATATATATAGTACCAGGCGTGTGGGCGCCTTGGCGCTGATCTGAAAAAGCTTAACTTTGGCATTTCTAGGTTTATTTTAAACCTACAACCTTTAACGCCAGACACAGAGCTGCTTTCCCACTTAATGTAACCATACATTGATTGCTTTTAATTAGCATTGGATCTTTTTTGGTGCTTTGCAGCTTGGGATATGTAAAAAGTCTGGCTTAAATTACAAAAAAAAAAAAAAAAAGCAAACTCCGACATTCTCACAAGGCATGGGAGCTTTTGAAGTCCTCACGCCCCGGGTCCTCTTTATTTTTATCTTGAGTCAGGTGGGCTGAGAAGCAAGTGAAGGGTCCAATATAAGCCACGTAATAGATGGAGGTAATTTCCTTGTACTGTTTTGCCAGAAATTAAATGTCCGTATTTAAATAACAGCGGCGGTGAGCTAGATTTTCATAGCGTAAACAGAGTTGATGAAGATCAGTGGTGCCAGAGTAATGGGTTGTTGGCTAGGACGAGAGGGGTGTGGTCAAGCCTTTTCGTTCAACAGTTTGGAAATGCTAATGATCATTGTGGCTTCCAAGCCAGAATTCTTCATATTCGCTTGCACATCGCCACCCCTCGTGGGAAGCCTCCATGCCACCGCCGAATTCTCCAGTAAATATTCCAGGCATCCTGGGCCCTGCTCTCCTTCCCCTGCAGTAAATTACATATTAAAGTAGCCTGGTAACTGAGCACTGGTTGCTGTGAGATAAGGGCTGGGAAATCAATATGTTTGCCATGTGGCTGCTTGTTTATGACACCTGCCTCTGGAACAGTTGAGCAATGTTTTGTTTGTTAAGGCTGCATTTCAGAAGCTTGTATCTTCCTAAAACAACCGCGATCTTACTGGGGGTGGGGGGAGAAGTGCTACAACAGATATTGATTTTAGTTTTTGTAAGTATGGAATTGCCCTTCTAAACAGTGGTCTCATAGCCTCATTTTTTTTTCCCCCTTGAAGAGGGGAGGTAGATATTCTGATCCTCTGAACATGTAGATCATAAATCTATTTTAGAATGTTTATGATGTGGTCAGTTAAAAGAAGGGATGTAGCTTATAATAAGGAAGTGTAGGTGTTGTTTAGATTTATCTCTTCTCCGGGTACCTGGCCCACACCAGTTACGTTCTCTCCAAACTCGTGATGGTCCCCGATAAATGCTTTTCCAATGACAATAACAAAATGCAACAAGAAACATATCTGTAGCTGACAGTAAATAAGCATTTCAATCTAAGTCTCCAGTGGGATTGTATTTTAACTAATGGATAATACTACTGTTTTGTGACCCAGCCTGCTGGTGAGTTAATGGTTCTTAGAGCTGTGAGTTGTCAACTCAAGTGAGTGAAAGTGTGTATGTGTGTGTGTGTGTGTGTGAGTGTGTACTGTAGGGTGAGGGGTCTGGGGGGGACAGCTTTGGAGAGAGTAGGGAGGCAGCCTGAATCCTCCACTTGGTCTTCCCTTTTGGAAAAGAGCAGCAATGATACAGCTTCTCTCCTTGTCTTAGGGATTCAGTAGTTATAAAATATATTTCAAATACATTCGGTGGCACAGTGGTTAAGAATCTACCTGCCAATGCAGGGGGCCTGGCTTCGATCCCTGGTCCGGAAAGATCCCACATGCCGCAGAGCAAATAAGCCCGTGCGCCACAACTACTGAGCCTGCGCGTTAGAGCCCGCGAGCCACAACTGCTGAAGCCCGCGCCCCTGGAGCCCGGGCTCCGCAACAAGAGAAGCCACTGCAATGAGAAGCGCGCGTGCAGCAACGAAGAGTAGCCCCCGCTCGCCGCAACGAAGACCCAGTGCAGCCAAAAATAAATAAATAAATAAATAAATAAATAAATAAAACCCCCCCACACACTCGGATGTGAGGGTGTAAAACGTGTATTTTGTTGGTGTGGTTGGGATGCCAATGGCCCGTGCCCTCTTAGTGTTCCTGCACCTAAGAAGTATTTCACTGTCTCCAGCCCAGGTAATGTTCTGTGACTTCAGATGCACTTATACGTAAACAGTCAGTCTGCTTTGTTTTGCCAAAAAGTGAGTTAAAGGTCTAAAAGGAAACGCAGCTCCTTATTGAGCACCCCAGAGGCACTGCCGCTGAGCTGCCGCCCTGCACCAGGAGCCTGTGCACTGGGGAGATGATCTCTTAATGACACAGAGGTATTCTGAGACCCGATTTTTGTTTGTTCGTGTGTTTTTTAACCCAGATTGTCAGGTCCTCCTTAATCAACAGTGGCAAAATGTCGCTTTCCTTTCTGTTTTCCGCGTGATGGTAAGTGGCGTATCCAATCATCTCTCTCTGCTCGTGTTCAGACCAAGGTGATACTTAAAACTGGACGGAGGTGATGTGGAGGAGGGCTTGGTGAGTTGAGCTGTACCAGCCCAAACCTAGGGTCAGCGAAGCTGGACCTGTGCAGCTGATTGAAAGACCAGTGACCCAGGGATTCACGTCAAAAAACTCTTTCCCCACCAGCCCCATACCCTTATTGCCTAATGATATAGTTGGCACGATAGTTGATGTATTCTGAGAAGGCTAATACATATTTGAGATTTATTTAATTTTGGTAGTCCTGTCCTGGCTGGATGACAAAAGTGTTTAAACCAAAACTGATTCTAGCCAGTATTTCATCCTGCTGGTGATGGGTTGTAGTCATAGAGCATGTGCGGATTTGGTGGCGGGGGTGGGGGGGGGCGGTTGGTGAATTTCTTCTCTTGAATTTGCTCAACCACTGATGGAAAAAGAAGAAACTCAATGAGGACCCTTCTGTGATTTTATTTTTCCAGAGATTTTTAATCACCGAGCAGTGCTGAGAACTGAAGCCACTCTGACCTTTCCGACAGACCCTTTTGTGAGATACGGCACATCTAGCTTTATGAAATTACTAACCTTTTATAAGACTGGGATAATTATAAACGTAGAGTGAGGCCAGACAACGGCTGTCGGACTTTTCACTTGGAAAGATTGGGCATTTACTGCTTTCACGAAACTCAGTACTGGTTTGGGAATCCAGAAGGACCCTCGGGATGGGGAGAGACCCCAGAGTAGTTCTTAATGAGGAGATAGTCATGTGTCTAGTTTCTTGGGGGATCCAGAGGGACTCTTAAGGCCAGGAACATTGCAAGCTGGGTTGTAGGGGGTTTTGTGAGTGTTTATTTTGGACAGTTACCTCCTGGAAAGGGATTTAGAATATCCACTCCGTTATGACCCAGTCCTCCCTGTATCCTCCAGCTCAGCATTGATGTTCTTTGGGGCCATGGAGGCATGTTTTCCTAGGATCACTTAATTTGTCTACTTAACCAGATCTATTTGAGGGCTTCTACAGAACCTTGTGTGACTGAAGAGAGACATGTGATATGGTAGAAAGAGCCCAAATTTTAGAGTCAAGATAGACCTAGATTGAGAGAGAGGTTGGCCGCTTTTTAAATTGTGTGCCCTTAGACGCATCACTTACACGTTCCGAGGCTCCTGTAAAATGGGGACGATGTCGCCTAGCTTGTAAGGTTATGGCGAGGATCAAATGGAAAAACACATGTAGTTCTCCTTGCGATTATTGTAGTGCCCAATAAATGTTAGTTCCCTTGTCCTCCTTTCTCTTCCTGAGAGCAGAGGACCTGCTTGTATTTCTTTGTTTTTTGTTTTTTTTGGTGTCGTGGCACACAGTGGCGATGCATTCATGTATCTGTGGCTGTGTTTTGTATCCATCCTGGTGGTGATAAAGGAACTGGTGGCATCCCAAATGGGGAGGGAACAGGCAAGCTTTTCCCAGTGGCTTTTCATTTCCTTAGGAAATTGGGGCCTGCTTCAGGGAATAGAAGACCTGGGACAGTCACATTTTCCCTTGCCTTTGGCCTCAGCATCAGGGACCTCTTTGGTTTGGTGGTCTGTGTCCTGCTCTGTTGTGGGTCTTGTCTGGCTTGTTGGGGTTGGCACTGAACACATCGCTGGCGGCTGTGTGTCCTCACTCACAGACCTCTGAGCCGTGGGCCTCAGCTGCAGACTTGCGATTTCCCTTTCCAGGAAAAAAAAAAAAAATCCTTAAAAAATGCCTTGGGCAGGCTTTCTTATTATGGCTGTAAGGGGCTGGTGCGTTGTTGGCAGACAAGTTTGGCTTTGGATCTCCCTGGCGTTTGAGGCTGCTTAATGGCCGTTGCTGACATGCTGTTGCCTTTTTATGCGTGGACTGTCCTTGGGATCCTTGGTGAATGTTTCACTCTGGGACTTTCAGGAGAAAGGTTGGTCATTCGTCATCTTGCTCCTTATCCATCGCAGCTGCAGTAAGAATGGTTCAAGGGAGAGTGTGGAATCAGTTGTTCAAATTTTTCCTTCTTCTTGGTAAGTCAGGCCCCATCCCCTGTCCCTCCCCCACCCCATCTTTCTGGAAGAGAACCAGTTGGGAAACGCTTGGGCCAGTATTTCTGGGATGATCCTGGCATATGTAGGAAGAGGGATGCTTTTTGCAGATAGCCCTGGGGTTGGTCCTGTATCCCTGAGGTGTGGTTTAGTAAGAGGTAGACAGTCACTTAAGTACTTATTGGGTGCCTACAAACTTTTATAGGCAGGAGAACCTAGGGCAATTCTAGAAAAACTGGCCAATCCCAGAGCTTTTTGTGCAGCTCCCTTCTTGGGCTTGAAACCTTTGATGCCCCCTGACATTCAGCACAGCCTCCAATGCCAACCAAGTGTCAGGCGGGGACAGTAGAGTCAGCCAAAGCTCACTGTTCTTGTGTGTCCATATGAACCGAATCTAATCAAATGTAGGTGCCCTTCCAAACTGTTACATCTTGCCCCTCTCAGCTGCTGGGAACATTAAAAGACCTTACTTGAAGGCAAACATGACTATATCAAGGATGCTGGAACTAGAGGTCTGTAAAATAGCACTTCGTTGCATTGATGATTATTCCTGCTTTATGCCCTAATGCTTTGATTTTTGAGGTTAAAATGTAGGGGCCGAGAGAGACTTGAGGTCATCGAAAGCGGTCTCCTGCCTTTAGGCCGGGCCCTGTGCTGAAGGAGAGAGGGAGAAGTGTGGACCGTGCAGGGAGAAGAATCAGAAAATAACTGGAATTTGGGAGGCAGACCTCTTCACCCCTCAGCCTGGGTCCAAAGGACCGTTTAACCTAGAGATGAGCGCAGAGGGCAGGGGCTTTACCAGCACTGCGACACAGCTGAACATTCTGCTTAAATACACTTTTTTTTTTTTTCATTTGTTTTTTAGTGTGTACCGTGTGCTAGGACTGAAGAGGTTTTCGTTGTTGTATTTTTGAACTTGGGGACACAGAAGTCTCTGCTTGCATTTGTGTTTTAGTAACCACATGTAACAGCCGGTGGAATCTTTCTTCTCTTTGCTTTCTCTGAACTTTCCAAAGAGTGGGCCCCTATCTCTCAGGGGATTAACTCCTCGTCGGCCATGTGTCTTTGGTGCTCCCCCACCCTGTGTCAGCATCTCAAGCTCTGTACACAGGATGTTTCCTCTAGCGCTTATCAGATGGTTAGGAGATGTGGGGTGGAGATACAGGTAACGTTTAACCCATCTTGGATTCCTTTCACAAGTTGGGGCCCAAGATGAACTCAGCCGCAGAACAGAGGGGGACTTGGCTGGAGTGAATGATGCTGAGCTTTCTATCTCAAAGGGAGGTGTGGGTGCCTGTGGTGTTAAAGCACACAGGAGCTTCATTTCAGAGGCTTATTTAACACCCCTCCCTGACACCACTGTGTGGGTTGGAGCCCGAGGAATCAAAGAGAAATCTAACAAACTATTCTTTCTTGTGTGTGGGCTGAATAATTGAATTTGTGGGTTATCCACACCAGTTTCTTCTCCTTTCTCATCCTCCTTCCTTCCTACTCAGACCAGCATTTTGGTCAAGGTGCCCAGTTTGAGCTCATTTGCTGAAGGGGAGCAGGGAAGGGAGCAGAAACCAAAGCAGGCACCTCTGCAACCGTGGGAGGCTCTTTTCTACGTGGATGCATTTGGATTATATAGAGGTTGGGATTTTTTTTTATCTCAGGCTGAACATGCATGGAAAACTGGCACCTAACTATGTTCTCGTTTTCAGCCCCACAAGAGTTCCTACTTTGAAGGCAGAAAGGATGGAAGCAGACTAGGGAGTGGTTTAGCATGGCTCTTTAACAACCTTACAAGCATGTGCTAGCCTGTAAACATGGCCCGCTAGCTGGTGAAGGACACAGCTGGTGAAAGATACCAACCTTTACCTCCAGCACCTAAGATTGAAGCATTTCTCACTCTTTCTGGGCCTGGCCATCTCTGCGTTGCCTTTTTGTCCCACCTACCCCTTTTTTCCATAGCAGGAAGGGAAAAGAAAGTACCCCAGAGTAGCCAGTTGTCGGCACTGTCCCTAGGATGCTCCGTATTACCGGGGCGGAGAGTGAGAGGGGACGGGAGAGTGAATTGGCGCTGTTTTGCGGTGGTTTGCATGCATTTTCCAGAATCTTTCTGGGCATGATTGTCAGATTCAGTGAAGGTGATGGACCTCCTGGAAGCCAAGAAGTAGGCGATCTTGTGGCCTGGGAATCAGGAGGCCTGGAATCTGGGAGCAGCCCATCATGGGATTCAGCCTACCCAGCCTCCAAAATAGAGAACATCCTTTTAGCTTCTGCAGCACGTTTCCACTGGAAAGCCATTCTGTTGAATGCATATTGACTCATTCATGCTTTTCTTCTTGCTGATACAAAAGAGAAAGGTAGTGCCTTTTATTATTGGGACATTCTTATTAGAGGCACCAGAGTCATCTCAACCACTCTGAGTAGCAGAATTGAGTTCGTTTGAGCACCAGAAGGGGGTTTGCCATTCCTCCTTCCCCTGAGACCTGGGTTGGTTCCCACACTGCAACTGTACTTGCCTTTTCCTGACCCGTTTTGCCGGTAAATTAGCAGTTTTACTCATAGCCATCCACCCACCTGGGCAAGACACATTTTTAAAAAAATTAGACCAGTTCGTGTTTGGCACCTGAGAGATAGACATAGCAGTACACCTGATAACTCATCTTAGTTTCTCTTGTGATCTGAATATACTTCTCTGATTCTTGCAGCAAGCCTGTGACCTGAGGCTGGCCAGACAGCTCCAAACTCAGGCTTAATTCTCATGGTTGAAACACTTGGTGTGGCTCTTTTTTGGTGGAGGTGACAAAGAGAGTTGGGGTATCTGTTAAGGCTTCCTTGGAGGCAGAGAGATCTGGCCTCTCTCTGGGTTCCCCTGTTTACTAGCTGTGCTTAGATGAGGTTTTTTTCCCCTCTCACTGTTCTTTCCTTCTCCTCTTACCCTAACAGTCTCGTAGGTAAACTTAGAAGGAAGACAAAAAACTTCTCAAACTGTCACCGAGGGGGTCATAAAAGAGACATTTGGACAGTGGTGCTGGGGAGACCCTTGTCTTTGCTTCCTGTTAATACAAAGGGATTGGGATAGCCCAGATCACCAGGGGAAGGCGGTGTTTCTTCATTTAGCTTTTAATTGCTTTTTTTCACTTTTATGTATAAAAGATTGTCCATTTACTTAACTCAAGAATGCAATTTCAAAAACACTAATGCTTTACACATGACGGCTTTTAAAGTAAAAGTAGCATTCTAATACTGCATAATGTTTTCCTCTCCTCTTCCTCCCTTCCCCCCACCTCCCCTCCAATCCGTATTAACCTTTAATAGCCGAGGGTTGTTAGGAAGAAAATGCTAGTCTTGGCCGTGTGTCTGCTTCCACTTCCCACAGAGCAAGTGCTCTCAGCAATGATAGGGCGGCCGCCCCTTTCTGAAGCGTTCTTGTCTCTTCGATGAAGAGAAGGCAGCTCATGCCTTCTGCCTGGGCTCGTTTCGTGGCTCTGTTTACCCTCTTTTGAGGTCACAGGACCCTGACCTCTGTTCCTGACTTAAAAAAAAAAATTATAGTGGGTTATATAGGAAAATGAAAAAGGAAATAAAATCCTAATGCTTCGCTTTGGTTTCTTTTGGACATTTCAGTAGAAGAAGCCTGAGTAAATTGGCCTGAGGGTTAATGATTTCACCGTCTTCTCTCCTCTGATTTCTCAGAGAGATCTAGCTCTTTCTCATGCCTTCTTACTCTCTTACCATGCGAATTCCCCACGTCTTTCGTCTTTCTTTCTGATCACAGTTTCTCAGAGCCCAGACTTTTCCCCTTCATATCAGCCCTCACAGCCCAGTCCCCACTCGATGGCTGTTTGAAAGCACAGTTGTATCTTCACCAACTGGGCTTGGGGAGGGACAGGCGTATACAGAGTGATTCACGCACATCCATACGCCCCTGAGAAAGATGGGCTTACCTGGTACAGCAAACCCAGCCTCGAGGTGGGAGGGATCCTGGTGATCCCTTTGATTTTGTCGGTGAGATAAGGGAGTGGAGCCCTGGAGGGTCCAATGACTTGTCCAAGGTCTCCCTGTCAATGAGGGTCATAGCCTGAATGCGATCTGCTTGCCTGGCTGATGGCTTAGCCTGTGTGCCTACTGCCTTCTTGGGTTTTCTCTGCTGCGTTATGATCCAGGTCGGCATCATGTGACTCACTCACCTGCCTGGAAGCCTGCCTGGGTTCCCTCCTATTTTGGTTCTGATGATGTCCAGAGAAGAGCTCTCTAGACCTTGGAACAGCACCGTACGTAAAACACTTTGTGTTTAGATCTAATGTAACTTTCTCAGATTAGCCTTGTTTTCTCAGCTCTGGCCTCCCTGGTGATGAAAGGTTTGGTCGTTCAGAGTAAATAAATCCAGCGGTTGCCAAGTATAGCTGCACTTTGCAGAGAGATCCTCTCTCCCATGGTGTCTCTGCTCCAGAACATGATATTTGAGCTTACCAAAGTGAGGGCAGTGCTAGATCTTCCACCCCGGAAGAACAGTTGTATAGCTTTTTGAAGTGACCGGAAGATTGTCTCTTTCCCTGGGGTTGGGTATGTAGCCCTGACTCTTTCTCAGCTGTGTGATGTGGATATATACATATGCCTCTTGGGAGAACTGTATACTCTTGATTCCAGAATAGGTTGGTCAAACGGACCTCGGAGGTAGATGTTTTTCAAAGAGGAACAGTATGCTGGACTGAGAGAGGGCTAGAGCTTGGCGGCACTGTGCAGTACAACTTTTTTTCTTCCTGTCTTACTTGGGAAGAGAGATTTTCTAATGAACCTGGAGAGAATAGAAGAATTTAGCAGGAGATATGGGGCTAAGTTTTTTGTTTTTTGTTTTTTAAGTTGGCCTTCCTTGTAATGGGATCCCTTTTCTACCTCCTACCTTTATTATTATTATTATTATTGGTTTGTACTTAGGGAGCATTCATTGCGGAAGACGCAGGGAGGGTTTGAATGCTGCTTGGGAGAGGAGAGGTTGACGGAGACCATACGGCTTTATCATTCATTAATTCTTGGGTTCATTCATTGAGCTATTTAAACCTCTGTGTGTAAGACAGCAGCCCCAGATGGTCTTTGGGTGCCAGCTTTAGCTCTGAGCCCCCAGGCCCTGACAAAAGAGGGCACAAAGAACAGCTGAGTGTACAAAATATTCGCAGCCATTAGAAAGTCTGCTCCGGAGCTAGCTACAGCACCTATCATCTCTAGCATCTTAGGAATCTTTTTTTCTTAACTTTTTCCATTTTTTAAAAAAGCCCAGCGTGAATCAGTGAGCCAGCTTTTATTATTGCAGAAGTGGTCACAGTCTGTCTCTGATTTTTAGAGTGGAATTGATGTCCGTGTGTTTATTCACAGATCTCCTCTGTCATAGCTCCCTACCTTCTGTTCTGGAAGGAGTTCGCTGTAACATCATGGTGAAACTTTTTTTTTTTTTAATAGATCTTTATTGGAGTATAATTGCTTCACAATACTTTGTTAGTTTCTGCTGTACAACCAAGCGAATCAGCCATATGCATACACATGTCCCCATATCTCCTCCCTCTTGAGCCTCCCTCCCATCCTCCCTATCCTACCCCTCTAGATCATCGCAAAGCACCGAGCTGATCCCCCTGTGCTACGCTGCTGCTTCCCACTAGCTATGTATCTTATATCTGGTAGTGTATATATGTCAATGCTACTCTTAATTCGCACCAGCTTCCCCCTCCCACCCCGTGTCCTCAAGTCCATTCTCTATGTCGACATCTTTATTCCTGCCCTGCAACTAGGTTCATCAGTACCATTTTTTTTTTTTTTTTAGATTTCATATATATGCGTTAGAATACGGTATTTGTTTTTCTCTTTCTGACTTACTTTGAGCTCATCTCCCACTTTCCCTCTCCACCCACCCCCCTACCCACTCAACTCGCTACAAGACACCTCAGTGATTAGGAAATTGCCAGTAGGGGTTGAGGAGGGTAGCTGGTGGTGGTGACCGATTTCCTTAGGCATGGGAGAGGTGGCTCCCTTGGGTTGACCACCTAGGGTGCCGCGGGCTCTGAGCTCAGCGTTGGGTACACATTACCTCATTCAGTCCCCACGACAGACCTTTGGCATCCTGGTGTTACAGATGAGAAACCTCATTTGTACACAGGAGATGTTCGAAGAGGTTAGACTATTTAGTCCATGCTTTTAAGTTGGGTGGCTGAAAATCAAACCCAGGTCTGTCTAATTGCTTAGCCTGTGCTCTTAATGCCTTCTTGTATTTTCTCAGTGCACATTGGGATAGGCTGGCTTCCGGGTTGATGGTTAGGTGAGGGCATCCGGCCAGAACTGGCTTCACCAAACTGCGCTTATGCACCTCCTGTGTTTGCTTCTCTGGTGGGTCTGTCCCATTTGGGGTCTGAGGATGGGGCACATGTGTCATCCTATCCCATGACAGGCTTAATTGTGCTGCGATCTGGCGCTGTGGGAGGGGAGGTTTGGGGAAGAGCCAGGCAGAGGAAGGGAAGAGTATGGGGCACGTCCCCATCCTTGAGAAACAATGTCTGTTTCTTCTTCTAGTGGAGTTGGCTTTGGCTTTTTATTAGCTCTCCATTTGAATGTGGCAGTTTTCTAAGGAACTTTGTCCCAGTACTGAACTGGCCTTCTGGAAAATGCTGTTTCCCCAGAAATAATGTTGTGGTGACTGCGATTGGTTCTTTGTGCATCGAGGTGGGACATCTTTGGCTGGGCCAGGTCTTTGCTAGACGAAAAATGTCTGCAGCTTCCCTGGCATCCCAGACCCTGAAGCCAGGCCCCACTCACTCTTGGGGAGACCTGGAGGTTGATGGAGTGCCCCAAGGCTGGAGTTGGGAGCACAGAGAGGCCCAGATGTTTTGCATAGTTTTTTCCATTGCCCCCTCAGGAATGTGTTCCCTCAGGACGGGTTATGGCCTGGAAGTGAGCCTAATGTAAACATCCTTGCTGTGGCCAGTCCCCTTAATCGAATAGAATGGTTTGGGGATAAGCGGGCTTGGGGGAGGGAGGAAAGGGAAGGAGGGGAGGGGAGAGATTTAGTGACTGAATTCAGAGACGAGGCTGTCTGTCGGGGGCTGTTCTCCCAGTGGGTTCCAGGCTGATGCAGAGCAGGACCAGCCTTCCTGGAGTTGGTGCAGTGCAGACCTGGCCGGTTCTCTTGGGCAGTGGGAAATACTGCGGGCAAGCCTGGCAACGGTGCTCAGCTGGGCAGAGCAGCGAGGGGTACAGAGGTGCGCCAGAAGAGCCAGGACTGGGGGCAGGGGTTGGAGGGGGCCACACGAGGACTTCTGGGGAGCCTGCTAATTCAAGTCCTTTAAAAGCCTTCAACATCATATTCAAAATTGTACTCTTTGAAACGCTATGTCTTGAGGGCACTAGACTCCCAGAGAAGGAGTGTGAAAACTGTGGCAGAGTTATGTGTGCATGTGTGAGCAGGAGGGTGGTGCTTAGGGCTCCTGGCAGGTAGCCTCAGCGTCCAGAGGGGCTGACCCTCTTTACTGTGCCCGCACCCCCTTTTCCTCTCCCTTGGGGCTCAGGCTTTCTGGGAGATCCTGGTACCTCACCCAGACCTTAAAGCAGAAGACTGGACATAAAGCAGTCCTCTGCAGCAACCCGTGTGCAGAAACCCCCCAACAGCAATAATCTTGGGTCACCAGGGGACGTTACACGTTAGAAATCTGACCTGGATGGTTTTCTCTTTGGTGGGGGCGTCTAGGCGCGCCCCAGGCAGCATCACAGCAACTGCTCTTGCCTGGCTAGTAAACTTTTAGGGCTTTTGCGTGAGGTTGATTTAAAACAGTTGGCAGAGATGCCAAGACTTGTGTGTTGGTTTCAGTGGTTCGGATTTTAGGAGTAAGAGTCAGGCCACCGGGGAGACCTCAGGATCTGGGAGGCGGTGGGAACCTTTCCCTTCTGACATCTTGGAACCTTGGTGCCTGAGGGTGCCAAGGAGAGGGGAGATGTAAACAAGTTAGTTTGCCTTCGGGATGCAGGATCTAATCTAAACATGATTGAGCTGATTTGATTTTATAGATTGGAATTTCTAAGTGATAGAAACTGATGGGGTTAATGTGAAATATTTACTTAATAAAAAGCCTCATTACCTGATGCTGAAGGGTAGGGGAAAAAGATTCTCGGTAATGCGTCTGATCTTTTGGAAATGAACTTGGGTTAAACTTTTCTTGGTAAAAACTGAATTCTGTGATCTTGTTTTTACGCATGCTGTGCTTAAATATTAACACCAATTGAGCCAATTGCCTTTTAACTGCCTTTATTTGCTTTCATTAACAGTATAATTTAAAAGCGCAAGAATTTGCATAGAACCCGTTGTGCGTGTTGGGGGAGAGGCTATTAATTAATTAATTAATCATGAGAATGTTATCTTTAAGGGAGGTCATGAAACACGAGCGTGGTTTCTGAAAAGCAATGACATGTTTTTGCTGTTTCTTGGGGACTTGATGTACTTTTGGCCTAGAGATCTGTGTGTGGTGTGTGTGTGTGTGTGTGTGTGTGTAATAACTTGGCTGGATCAAGAAAAATTTTAATGACTGGACATGTTTGAAGTTAAGTTGAGTGAACCTAATTACACTGTAGTTTCCAGAGAGCTGAAGGCAATACCGTTGGTCTTTAAGCACTAGTTTCAGAATTGAAACCAACCTATATAATTGCCTGTGCTCCTGAAATTGTTTCTCTCCTCCCCTCTCCATCTCTGAACCAGCCCCCCCGCCCATTCACTTTCACACCAACAGGGAGAGAGAGAAACTGGCAGGTGCTGCTGTCCACATCATTCGTTCGTCCAGTGCATACCACGAACTGCATTGTCCTTCCCTGAAATGACTCTCAGTACGTGAAGTTTCCAGAATGATTTCACTGAAATCAGTTGCTTCCTTCTCTACAGATGTTCCTGTGCTTTAGAACCTCAGCCAAGGCAAACATTATGAATGAGACCGAGACCACTGTGTCTTCTGATGGGCTGAAGTTCCCGGGGCGTCACTGTGCCCAAGCTCTTCTAACACCTCTGTTTCGACAGCACTCAGCCTCTCATTCCCCTTTTCTCTCCCTCTCCTGGTGCTGTCGGTTTGTTGTGGGTGGTTTCCCTAATTAATTTAATCTGTAGTCTAGTTTTTCTGGGTCCACAGATGCCAGAATGCTGAATTTATTTATCTCTAGTGTTTTCGTTGGCTACTGTTGAGACACAGTTTTTCTTCTTCTCTTTACCCTAACTCTCTGTTCTTTTTGGAGGCTTCTAGACCCACTTCCATAAAGAATTTCTGTCTTGTGTGTGCTTGTCAGATATGTTTTCTTCAGTGTAGGGGGAAATATATATTTAAAATATTATAATACATATATATTTAAAAGATCATGTACAAAACCCAAAATATATAGAGTTTTACCTTTATGTACTTGACTACATCAAAAATTTTAAACATTTTGCATGTTTTTCTGTTGGGTTTTTGTCTTTTCCTTAGGTATTTGTTGGTTCTCTTTCCATATAAATCAGAAATACTCATCCTTTATTTGTTGAATGCGAAGGAAATATTTTTTCCAGTTATTCATTTATCCTGTAATTCTGATCATGGTTCCTTTTATCATATACCATTTTTATAATTTATCGAATTGTAAAATGTCACAATGATGTCTGTAGGATGGAGAGTATTAAAGCCTTTAATGGCTGAGGTTTAAAATTTGGATTCGTAGAGTATTCAGATACTGAGAGAGAGAGGGAGGGAGGGAAAGAGGGAAGAAGAAAAGAGAGGATAAAGTTAAAAGGTTGATTTTTTTTTTTTCCCTATAAAGAAATCCATTGTGATCTGAGGACCCCTTCTCTCTAAGGGGAATATCGTTCTGTTTCCAGATCTCAGCGTGCACTTGCCTCCCAAAGGTTTCCCTATTCTGAAGAGACGCATCCTAAGAGTTGTCTATCCACAGAAGGCAGCTTCACCCCATTCTTTCTCCTAGTCTTCCTTCCTACCTAGTCTTTTTTCTTTTCTTAAATAAATTTATTTATTTTTGGCTGCATTGGGTCTTCGTTGCTGCACGCGGGCTTTCTCTAGTTGCGGCGAGCGGGGGCTACTCTTCGTTGCGGTGCACGGGCTTCTCATTATGGTGGCTTCTCTTGTTGCGGAGCACGGGCTCTAGGTGCGCCTGCTTCAGTAGTTGTGGCTCACGGGCTCCAGAGTGCAGGCTCAGTAGTTGTGGCGCACGGGCTTAGTTGCTCCGTGGCATGTGGGATCTTCCCGGACCAGGGCTCGAACCCTTGTCCCTTGCATTGGCAGGAGGATTCTTAACCACTGCGCCACCAGGGAAGCCCTCCTACCTAGTCTTTTAAGACCTAGTGGAAATGAAAATTCCATAAAGCCATCTCTGTTTCCATACACTTCATTTTGACCTCTCAAAGGACCTGCTGCTTCCTGGCTTACGGCAGAAATACTTCGGCATACCTAACCTTCCTTTTTAGACTTTGCTTGCGAGCAAAGACCCTCTTGTTCTGTCTTACTCATCTTTGAATTCTGCACTGTCTTCAGCAGTCACTGTACAGTAATTATTTATGAATAAGTAATTTACCAAACAGATCAACTCTCATCCATTCCTTTTTCCTACACACTCTCCTGAGACCAGTATATTCTTCAAAAGAGGCGTCTGGAGCCTCTTTTTTTTTTTTTTCTGGAGCCTCTTTTGAGGAAGTCTAACACTGCATGTATTTTGCATAAATAAGGTGGAGGTATTGACTTGGAAACTGGTTGGAGTTTTGGGAAGAAAAAAGGGGAGAGAAGAAGGAATTCCAGAGCTGCTAACATTGTCCTCAGGATATTCCCAATCTAAAACCCATCTAATCATGACCATTTATTCCCCCAGAGCACCTGACAAGTGTTTTGCTTTGAGTGAGATGATGGAGGACAAATAGAAATGTCATGATCTTTGCCCTTGTGAAGTATTCTCTAGTTTGAGATTTGTTTGGGAAAGGGGGTTACAAAAATCCAGACATTATATAAATGACCCTTTGTGTTATCCCTCATTCTGTTTTTATTTCCCATCCTCTCATTTCCTCTTCCTAAATGAAGCTGGTTGGGGCTTTTCAAAGCCGACTCTATTGAGGTTATTGGGGCGGCCATAGTTAGTTGTCCAGTGCCCAGATAGTCTTCACCTGAAACCTGGCGTTTATTCTTCTATTTGTGTATTCATTTATTCATTCGGTTAGTCGTTCAACAAAAAGTTGTTTAATCGATATCAGATTAGTCTAGTTTTAAGTACGTGAAACGACTCAGCTCCCACTCTCTTTCTATTAAAAAGCTGATTTATTAATGGAAGTAGTGGATGGTAGGGATAAAACTGTTACTGAAAAACTCATCCTGGTGGCTGTCTTATAACCTCCAGGTGATTCAGTAGAAATAGTACTATTTCTGGCTCCATGACATACTTTCAGGAAATAAGTAGAAATACTATGGTTCTTCTCTTCAGAGTCTAGAGTAACCTGATATTTTAATTGGAGATGATTTCTGGAGAATGTGTTCCTGATACTTGGCACAATGTTTATCACAAAGTAGGGGACCAAAAAATGTTTCTTGGAGGACAGATCAGTGGGTGAAGACTGGAGAAGAGAAGAAGTTACTTTGGGATATGGGGATAGGAGGGAAAATCTGATTGGGAAGGGACACACAGGGGACTTCATTGTATATGGGTGGCTTGTTATATCATTCTTTAGACCTTGGAATGTCTGGAACATTAAAAAAATTCTTTCTATTCTCTCATCTGATTGATCTGTGTCTTTGCTGCTAAGTTGCAGCCTTAATGCTATGTTAGGAGCAGGGAGATGGTTTAAGCTGTAGTGTTTGTAAAAAAACGTTTGCTTCAGTTCTTATCAGAGTTCTTTCCAGAAACAGAACGTATGTTATTTTACAGAATATACGTTATTTTTCAACACATGGGCTGGAATTCAGGGTGGAAATTAAGGTATTCCCTAGAATATTCCGGTCCTGAGCTGAGTTTCATAGAAGTCCTTCTGATGATTCCACATTGATGGGCTACAGGGGCACAGAAATAAAGATCTCAGGAGCACAGATCCATTCATTCATTCATTCATTCTATCCTCCCCCCCTCCCTCCCTTTCCTTCTTTTGTTAAGGGGGAGGTAGGACCAGGCTGTGTAAGGATGGAGTATCGCTGGAAACCTGTAGACCCCTTTAATTTCTGTACCTTCACCTGAGGAGATGAAGCTCTGTATTACTGTCTCTAGGAGAGACCTTCCAGAAGAAGGAACTGTTGCATTTATATGGGGATGTGACCAGA
This sequence comes from Balaenoptera physalus, assembly GCF_965194825.1. Lineage (NCBI taxonomy): Eukaryota > Metazoa > Chordata > Mammalia > Artiodactyla > Balaenopteridae > Balaenoptera > Balaenoptera physalus. The sequence continues at coordinate 19,049,689 of NC_138889.1, read as the reverse complement.
GTGCGGAGAGTGTGCGTCCCCCAGCACAGTTTAAAGTGTTTGGGGTCTGTCACCTCTCCAGAGGTCAAAGGTGAGATAGACTTTTTGTTGGTATTGTTCCCTCCCCCTCTTTTTTACTCCCTTTCCTTGTTATCTCAACTCCCAAACATCAGCTTTGATGTCTATTGTTGGGACTTCAAGAGGTCTCTTAGCACATCGGCAGGTGTTGGTTTAGTGAGCAGGCGAGAGTCCCACATTCTTCTCGGGGAGAGGGGTGGGGGACTGGGTCCCACGGGTCCCACCCATTCCTTCCCATGCCCTTTCCCCGGGGCAGCCCCAGGCCACACTCATCGGAGGTGGAGATGGGAGCAGGGGTCCCCGTTCCTGATGGGGTGGTGGGTGCACACCAGGACTTTCTCCCATTATTTTTAAAGCCTGTCTGAAGGGATCTGTCTTCCTTCAGAGCTGGTTAAGAGAGGTTGTGTAACAGCCGCGTATTAGGGTTTCATTAATCAAAGACACTTCCACTGCCCCTTTACAGAAACACAACTGCTTTGGCTGTCCTCTGCTGACAGGCCGCTAATTTATCTTTCCCGGAGGAAGGGAGGGAGAAGGACAGGGAGGCAGGCGGGGGATGGCCACGCTGCCTCCCAGGGCGCACACGTGCGGTTCCATGCTGCCTTTCACATGTGTGTTCAGAGCGGTGGGCCGCAGGCTGCATCCCCTCCCCGCCCTGCCCACGCAACACAGGATCACGGCTACTGGGAATATTCTGGATTGCATGGTCTTCTTTCTTTATTTGCCAGGAACATTTTTACTTCCAACTCCCAGGCGGTGTATGTGAGTGTGTGTGTGCTGAAACTGGGGGCAGAAAGACCTAGAAGAAAGAAATAAGAGTCTGCATGCGTGTGTTTAAGTGTGTTTCATGGACATTCTAGGTGAAGTGAGGGGTGAGAGGGCCGTTAATACCTGGGAGCCACTGACCTGCAACGTACAGTCTTCCTTGTCAGCTTTGCTGAACTTCTCCTCGTTCTCAGGTTGGAATCTGACCCTCTGTAACCCACAGCTCAGAAGATGGATTTTTGGATGTTTGGAAACCTCTCAGGGCCTCCTAAGTAGGTGATTCAGCATTGTGTGTGTGTGTGTGTGTGTGTGTGTGTGTGTGTTTAAAGCAGATCTCCACTGGAGAGTAGCTTTGAACTCACTTTATTCAATTCGTCAAATATTTACTGGATACCTACTAGATGTGTTTGGCTCTGTTGGAGAGGCAATGGTGAGGCATAAGCCTTTTCCTAGCTGTTAATTCGGGGTTACAGCGAGTCCACAAATGGCTGTAATAGAAGATAGAGTAAAACACGTTCCCTAAGGCAATTAGGAAATGCATTGGAAGCTCCAAGATGGGCACGGCCCCACCTGACTCATTCTTTCAACACGTATTTATTGAGTTCTGCTACGTACCAGATGATGGGGATACAGGAGTCCAAAGACATGGTCCTCGTCTCCGAGAATCTGATCGGTTAGTAGGGGAGGTAGGTACACAGACACACCAATACATAGAGCATAATGAAAGTGGTAATAAAACGAAGAACAAGGTATAGAGGGAATGGAGGCTGACAGTGGTTGTGTTCTGGGAGGGGCTGCAGATAAGACTTGGCGGAGAAGGCGACGTCTGAGCAGGGTTTGGGAAGGCAAGAGGAAGATCGCTAGTTAGGCAAGAGGGAAGGGCATTCCAGGGAGAAGAAACAGCACGTGCAAAGGCCCAGGGGAGGAAGGAGCAGAGAACGGCAGGCCACTGGGTCTCACTGGAGCTTGACATGTGTGATGAGGTAGGTAGAGGTGGTGGTCAGAGGTGATGTGGAGTCTGTCAGGAGGGCCTTGCTTGCTCAGCAAAAGGAAGTGAACTTTACTCTGTAAGTTTGGGGCAAGGTGTTGAAAGCTTTTAATCAAGAGAGGGAAATAATAGGAAATACATATTAGCAAGAGCCCCTCCGAGTGTGGCATTGAGGATGAATATGTGGGCGTTAGCTTGGAGTCAGGGGCACCTCTTGGAAGCCTGGTGAGTGGCTTTGGTGAGAGGTAATGCAGGCTGAACTGTGGCGGCAGCGGGGCAGGTGGAGAGGGAAGGGTGCATGGCCGGGCTAAGATGGGTAGGTCTTGCTCATCGGGCAGGATTGTGAGGAGGGAGTTGAGGGAGACCCCTGAGTTTCGGCTTGGGTAACTGGTGAATGGTGGGACTATAAAAGAAGTTCTGGGTGGAAAAATAATTAAGTTTATGTTTTGAACATGCCGTTGGAGGAGATCTTGGAAAAACCATGTAGAGGTTGTCTGTGTATTTGCAATGGGTCTTGAAGGAAAGATATTTTGACAAGCAGAAGTTGTCTGTATATGAATTCATTAGTGTTTATTGACTTGTGATGATGCTTTAGAGTGCATAAGAATCAGAAGTATCTTAATTCCATGGCAGAAAATAGTATTTTTGGAGTCCCCTGAATAATGAGAAACGTTTTCATCAAAGACCTTTATTGGTGTGTGTGCTGACATCTGGAGAGCAGAGATAGATAGATATTTTCCTTAGGTCTGGATTCCAGAGCCATGGGCTCTTCCCTCGCTCCTAATTAATCCTTTGTAGTTAGTGACTGATGAAATCATGGCTCTATGAAATGTTAATCCTTGGCTGTATAGACACAACCAACTTTATCACAGGATCCCAGGTGTGTGTCTGAAATTAGTGGATTGAATCTATTGCATATTTGATGACTTTATAAAATCCACAGGATCTGGAGAAAACAGGCTAGAGTTTTGGGAAGATTTTATTATGATTATTTTGGTAGTCTCGAATAGTTCTCAAATGTATATCATGGAATCTTAGAACCTGGAGACCACACCATCAACTCCTCTGAGGAATCTTAGGCCCCGAGAGATGAAGTGACCGGAACCTTGGCCTCCTGCTTCATAGTTCATTTCTTCTGTCTCACACCAAGGAGAACCGGTCAAAGAGAATGTCTGGAGTGAGGAGTTAGGAAGAGAAGAGTGTTTCTAATAAAAGCAGCATGGGGCGTGTGGCTGTGATGTGTGTTCCAGCTCCTGTGGTTTTACTTGTCTCGGAGTAATGGACTCCGGGTTGGAGCAGCAAAAAAGAGGGGAGCACAGATCACTCAGACAGTGACTCGGAGTTCAGTTGACCTTTCATGTTGACCTTTGTGATGAAGGATTCAGGGGGTCATGTATGTGAGTGAATGAGTGACAGAGTGTGTGTAAGAGAGAGAGAGAGAGAGAGAGTGTGTGTGTGTGTGTGTGTGTGTGTGTGTACACACAGGTTCACTCTCCACTGCCTTCCCCTCTGGGAAGCCTGGACTTGCCTATAGGACTTTCTAGGAAGGATTCCTCTAGAGACCCGCTAATTCAGCCTCTGCCGTGTTTCTGAATGATGCACAAGTGCCTCTCCCCATGAAGCTAGAAAACGAGAACTTTAGCAGTGCTGTGTGCGGGGACGGGGGCATGGGGCCACAGAGGTTTTGCGTTGGACAGTGTGATGGAAGGCTTCTGTCTGGTCCCACCTGGGTGTCTCCAGTGATGGGGGAGTGTGGGTTTCAACAGCAGCCAGAACACCAGCTCTCCTCTCGTGAGTGCGCTGTCGTGTCATTCCTTGTGTGGGTGCTTCAAAAACCAGACTTTATTTAATCCTCACAACAGTTTTGCAGTAAGTATCGTTACATCGGAGTACAGATGATAAAGTGAAGCTCAGAGTGGTTACGTGCCTGGCCTGGTGACACACAGCTAGCAGGGGTGGGGCTGGGACCTTGACTGACAGCCCAGCTTCCCCGATGCCACACCTGCTGCTAGTGAGGAAAGCCCTCATCGCCGGGGTTGCTCCCTCTGGGGTGAGAAGCAGCTCTCTTTACAGGAGGTATTACTCCAAAGAAGGATTACAGAGTCTTCTCTCACGATGACACAAAGGGCAGAGTTCTGTGGACAGAGCTGGAGGGTCTTGTCTGGAGGCAGTGGAATGAGCTGGGTGGCTTCCTGGGGCCTTTCCAGGAGGGAAGTCGCTGAGAGGCCAGCAGAGTCCACCTCTACTTTTCCAGGGACCAGAGAGGCCGTTGGAGCCACCCCCAAGCCCCTCTGTTTCCAAGGTTCTCTCAGGACTCTGGGGGCAGAGCCAGCACTTGCTAATGAGCAGGTATAAGGTACAGGGCCGCAGGTGGGGAGCAGGTGGGGAAGAGGCTGTCCCCTCCCACCAGACTTCCTTAGGGTCCCTACAGCTTCATTCACCTTGAACTCCTTCTCCTCGTCCCCTGTGTCATACTGTCTCCTTTGCATCCATCCATTCTGTATCTCATCCTTTAAAACTGAATTCTCTTTGTATCTATAAGTTGCTATCCTCTGAAACAGGAGAAACTTTCCCTTCTAATTTGTCCCATTTTCTTCAATTCCTCTCCCTCTTGCTATCCACCACATAGTCACCCCTGGAAACCACTGAGTTTGCATTCCTCTACATGCTTCCTTTGCATCTCTTTGATTGATAGATTGATTGATTGATTGAGTTTTGGCTGTGTTGGGTCTTCGTTGTGGTGCGCGGGCTTCTCATTGCCGTGGCTTCTCTTGTTGCGGAGGACGGGCTCTAGGCACGCTGGCTTCAGTAGTTGTGGCTCACGGGCTCTAGAGCGCAGGCTCAGTAGTTGTGACGCGCGGGCTTAGTTGCTCCTTGGCATGTGGGATCTTCCTGGACCAGGGCTCGAACCCGTGTCGCCTCCACTGGCAGGCAGATTCTTAACCACTGCGCCACCAGGGAAGTCCCTGCATCTCTTTGGATGAGTTATTTCTTCAACTTGATCACAAGCTCTAAAGGGTGGCAGTGTCATGGTAGAAACCAAGTCAGAGCCTTCTCTGGGACCTGAGAACTTCTGTCAGAGTCTGTAGATTATGGTGATGGTGAATGGTCTGGAGTTGGGGTGACGTGTGGGAATTGAACAAGGAAGAGGAAAAAGGGAAGGGCCAGCAGGGGCCCTAGGGTTCCTGTCTCCTCGTCAGCCTTCATCTCTAAATCTTCTGCCCGTCCTTCAGGTCTCTTCTTTCCTTCTCCTGGGAACCCGTGTAACCTCAGCCCCTCCAAGATGGTGCCTCCTCTGCAGGGCCTCATCAGGGAGCCAATCTACACAGTCTAACGGTTGGAGGAAAACTAGACAGGCTCTCAGGGATGCCCAATTGCAGTTCTTGTGTCCTGTGACATCCTGCCTGGGAAACCTTAGGATTGTACAGAATCTTAGGTACTAAATGCTTTTCAGATCCCACTTTCCTGGTGAGGAGGCTTTTCCATTGACGCACAGGAAATGTTTAACAACTAATTCTGCAAGATGAAAAACACCTGATTTGTAGCGTTTGCTAATTTCTGTGGTAGGAATACTCCCACCCTGGCTGATTTCAGGCTGCCAGTGTGGAGTCACTGAAGGCAGAGTTGGGAAGAGAGACGTAGTGGTGGGAGCTGGCCCCAGAAGACCACAGCTTCTGAATGCATTGATGTACTGGCACCCCTAGTCAGCCTCCAGAATGAACTCTAATCCTTGGTTGGCTGCCAGTAAGATGGGAAGGGTAGTTCCTCACCAAATCAGAACGTGAAATTCATGGCTCTGTTCTTTGTCTTGTCTGTTCCCGTGTCTGGTTCTTGATTCTGTCCAGCACCATGGATATTTAGCAAACATACTGTGTACATTACTGCTATGAGTTGAATCCTTGTGTACGTTATCTCATTTAATCATTACAATAATCCCATGAAATAGGGACTATTGTTATCTCCATTTTACAGATGAGGAAACTGAGGCATGGAATGGGTAAGTATCTTGCTCAAGACTATATAGCCTCTAAGTGGTAGAGCCTGAATTTGAAACCAAGACTGTCTGATCCCAGATTCCAAGCCTTCACCCACTATATTTATATTTCCAGTTTTATAGCATTTCACAGATGTCTCCGGATTTGGGTCTACTCCCAAGGGAGGGTCCTCGAACACAACCTTAGCTCCCGTTGGCAACTCTTTGCTTTGGACTGTCAAGATAGATTCTCAGAGGCATGAGGTGTCATGACCCAGTCTTTGGTCTGTTTGGTTGCAAGTTACTGGCTGTCCTCTAAGACACTTCCTGAGCACCAAGACCACAGATTTCACTGAGGACTGAGATGGCTGCATTCTTCATAGACACTGGGTTTGCCTGTTCCAAAAATGGTGATTTCTATAGCAACCATTTATTCTAGCAGATGTGTGCCTGGTATGGTTGGCAGAGGGTGGGATCAGAAATGGAAACGGCCTTTTATTCTTCGTTTGCTGAATGCACACCCTGTATGTGAGGCACATAAGAGGGGAAAATATGGCATCCTTAGAGTCTGTATAAGATCTGTGGCTGAGCAAAGAGGCAATTGTTGTTTAGGGCTGATTTTTGTCTGGAGTGTGAGTTGGGCCATATTTGGCTTCTGGTTCTTTAAGGAGCATTTTTTTGGGCAGATGTACCTGTTGGTTTCAGTTCAATGGATGTTTGTCACTTTGGTTTCTGTAGAATGTGGACATTTACTTTGGGGGTAGGGCAGTTAAATAAACACGTAGAAGACATTGCCTTGTCTCTTAAAGATCTCAATGTCTAGGTTCATGCTTATTACTTAGGGCTTTTTTTGGTTGTAGGTTAAAAAAAAAAAAAGATTTGCGCTGGCTTAAAATAAACAAGACTATTTGTTGTCATAATACGGGAGTGTATCATGGCGCCTAAGTGTAGGGATACAGTCTACCTTTGAAAGGCAAGTGAATAGAACTGAAAAGTAGCTGTCAGAAACCCAGGCAGTGTTCTCTTTCTCTTTCTCATCCTCAGTTCAGCCTGTGCATCTAATTTCATTTTCATCTCTCTGCAGACCACAGGGTGAGTCTAAAAATGACCACCCCAAGACTCCCAGGTTTACATGTAACAAGACTTAATTGAACTTCTCCTGTCTGTGTCCCAAATTCCAGAGAGGGAATCTGTTGATGCCTCTTGCATAGGCGTCTGCTCTTGGCCACTCACTCACTGAAGGCTTTGTGGTGAGTGTCCTGTCTGAGTCTGCTCGGGCCACTATAACAAACTACCACAGACTGGGGGGGGGGCTTCGACAACAGTTAAGTTTCTCACAGTTCTGGAGGCTAGAAAGTGCAAGATCAAGGTCCAGCCAGCATGGTCAGGTTCTGGCGAAGGCCCTCTTCCTGGCTTTCAGATGGCCCCCTCCTTGCTGTGTCCTCATGTGGTGGAGAGAGAGAGGGAGAGGGAGAATGGGAGAGAGAGAGAGAGAGAGAGAGGGAGGGAGAGAGAGGGAGGGAGAGAGGAAGGGAGGGAGATCAAGAAGGAGAGAGCAAGGGAGCTTTCTCTGTTGTTTCTTCTTCTTATAAGGGCACTAATCCTATTGGATGAGGACCCCACCTGTATGACCTAATTTAACATTAATTACCTCCTTAAGGCCCTGTCTCTAAACACAGTCAAACTGGGGGCCAGAGCTTCAAATATGAGTTTGGGGGTGGAGGGTATAGTATCCAGTCATGTAGTATAACATGGCTCTCAGAATTTACCCTTGAGCCTTGTGGATTAGAAGGGGGCTTTGTCAGGCCCCTCAGAAAGAGACCACTATAGATGGGAAGGCTGAACATGATGCTAAGATGACCCCACATGCCAGATGAGAATCTGAACCTCTTGTCAATACACTGCATTTGGGGTGGATGGCTCTGTGGTGTATATATATGCATGCATGGATGTTTGTGTGTGTATATACATATACACACATATACATCTGTATATAAAACTAGAGAGGACTCTTTGGAGAAGGAATGAAGGAATGTTTGAGGACGGCCTTGCGTCCTTGTCATCTGTTAACACACTGTGATGAGCTGCTCTCCATATTGGTTTACACATGGAGTTTGAAATTAAGTATAAATTCCCATTTCTCACACTCATTGGTTCTCTGTCCCTCAGAGGGGCTGTCAAGAAAGAGCTGGATTTACAATTTGCCAGTCTCTTAGCTTTGTGTTCCAGAGGAATTAAGGCTCTCTTATTGACAATGGCCTTAACATAGAGTTTTTAATAAAATAGGTGCTGTGGGAGCACGCACTCCCGTCACCTGTGGCTAAACAGATGCATGGGTGCCGGACCGGTGCAGGGCGCCTTTTGCAGCATTAGGCTCCCAAGCCAGTGGGATACATGCTTCTACAGAGACCAGATGATGAATATATTTTTAAACTTGGAACCTATGAATCACTTATTATTTCTGAATTAGGAGTCAAAACATATGAATAATCTCAACAGGGTTTCAGCAGATGTATTTTGCCTTTAAGGTCACTTAGCTTTGGGGAGATGGTTGGGGGCGATAGGGAGCAAGGTCCAGCTTGATTCTGTCTGCGACTCTTGGGAATCCATGTCACGTCTGCTCAATTTACCAGTCATGGGGAGTGTTACGCGAGGTACATCGCCACGGGGTCAGGGTAACGCAGGGAAGCAAACAGCCTTCTTTATTTTTTAATACATCAGTGTCACCAGTGCTTACAGCAGAGTTGTGAGTAGGCGGGCTCTGGTAGCCGTGTGTTCACAGCTATGATGATTGAAGAGGCAGCCGCCTGCTACAGAGTTCTCAGGTTTGCCTCAGATGCTTCTCCCACCCTCCCTTCTCTCCGGGCATCTCTCCCCCAACCTCCTACCAAACAAGGTCCGGAACTGAGGTGTTCTGGAATGCCGCCCTGGCTAAGCTCTGGGATTAGGGCCGGTCGTTTGGAAAGGGGGACGGTGGGAGAGGAAAAAATACCCAAACGTTAACCCCTTGAGCCCATAGCACTGAAGAGGCCTCACCGTTTCAGCCATGGGCAAATCAGCGTCTCTTGGCCACATCCCTGAAACCTGAGAGTCAAGCACCAGAAGGAGACAGTTAAGCCAAGCCAGGCTGATGAAAATCTCTCTGTCCTTAATGACTCTGCCGGGCACACCTGCTCCAGCCTCTCACTCGCTCTCATTGTCAGATGGACCCAGGTATTGAATGACCACCCAATGCAGAGTACGGCTCAAGGGGGCCGTGGAGGAGGGGGGTCATGAGCGAGAGGGAGGCCAGCTCTTGTCCTCAGGGAGCTTGCATGTGACTGGGGGTATGTTTAGGCTGACCGAGTGCTCAGGGAGCGGCCAAGGGGGGAGAGCAGGAGTCACCAACCCTTAACTGACTATACCCTGCGCCAGGCACATATCCTAGACCCTCTCCCTCCCCGTCTGCCTGTTTCCCCTTAAAATTTTGTTGGAGTTTAAAAAAAAGACAACGGGAACACACACGCTCATTTTAAAAAAATGAAGCAATACAGAGATATATTGAGTTAACAATTTTGTTTATCCACCCTCCTCTAAGGCAACTAATGTGTATTTTATTTTTATGAAATTTTTTTTTTTTTTTTGGCCGCACCACACGGTGTGCGAGATCTTAGTTCCCCAACCTGGGGATCAAACCTGTGCCCCCCTGCAGTGGAAGCGTGGAATCCTAACCACGAGGGAAGAAAATACTTTCAAACTTACAGACAAGTTCCAAGAATAATACAGAGAACTCCCATATCACCTTTACCAGTTTGGGGTTTACCAGTTTTTAACTTCTTGCCCCTGGGTTTCTTCCCTGATCTCATGGAACGACGCAGCAGCCTTTGGTGGTTGAAGGTAGGTGGGATTACTCTTTTTAGACATGAGGAAGGCACGGCCCAAAGTTGTGGAGCAATGCCCCCAAGGTCGCACAGCTGTCAGATGGTGTGGCCAGGATTCCCACACCGTTCCCCCATGACATCACCCGTGTTTTAATTTTTGGTCGTTCCTCCTAGGACTTATTTTTCAGTCAAGGCTGCAGAAAGTGCATCCATTTCCTTCACAAGGAGGAGATGGTGGGAAGATAGGAGGTGAAAGCCTGAGTCCCTTTGTCCTCCCCCAGACCAGTGACCTCCCCTCCCCCATTCTGGGTTTGGGTGGTGGGAGGGGTGCAGGGCACGTGCTGCTTGCTGCAGGAGTGGCTCCTTGCTTCAGACCCTTTGGCTTCGGACAGCTAGGTGAGGTCTTTCAGGGCCAAACCTGACCCCCATCAAGGAAATTCACTTCACAAATGCATTTTTTTCCCATGAAGAGGCAACAGAGAACAAAATGAACAGAGTATCCCTTTTCATGGAGCGACGAATTTGCCATTGCCTTTTGGCTGGACCCGGCTTTACGCAAACTCTTGGGACTGACCGTGTCCTCCTGTGTAAAAGGAGAAGACCGCAGTGCGCTGGTGTCCCACCTCCCGTCCCTGCTCCGTGTGTCCTCCTGGATGGAAAGTTTGGACAGGCTGAACCCAGAGGTTCTGCCATTTTAAGGATCTTTCTGGCTCTGAACCTTTTGCTCTGTGAGCTCTTACTGGAATCCCTCCCTTCTGCCCGGGCATGGATGGTGCTTTTATCTAATGCCAGCTCTGCCTCAGCTGGTCTTAAAACAAGGTGAATCCGCTGCTCTGCATTGAAATATCTAGAAGGGAGTCGCAAAACAGGCGCCTTGTGACCCTAGTCTCCCTAGTCCATTACCCATGCAGAGTTTTCCTGGCAGCTGCCCCTCTGGCCTCGTTCCTGCCTGTGGGGACAGGTCAGGTTATTGGGGTGGTGGTGGCCCTGGGTAGGTGTGGGCCAGCTGACTCAGTTGGGTCCTTTGGGGTTGGTCCCAGGAAATCTGCCCATGAAGGAGCTGGACAGACAAGGTGGTGAGGCCCTTCACGTCTGATTCGGGGAACTGAGTGTTATTGCTCAGAGTGGCCCTGGCTTTGTCTTTGTCAAGAGTGGGGTTGGGCCCATGGGCTGCAGTACAGCAGGGGGATGAGAGCTGGGGCGGCGGCAGGCAGACATTCTTGCCTCGTGAGGGAGGGTCTGAAAGCTTATTCCGTGGAGACCCTCACAGACTCGGCTGAAGCTAGAGGCCTAGGTCACATGACCTGGGAGGGAGGCCACTCCTGGCCTGAGGACCCCATGAGCCTCCTGTGCCTGTGAAGGGCCACTCTGGTCTCTCCACTTCCCAATCCACAGCAGAGTTCCTGCTTCACAAAATTATACTTATTTACTTTGCGACCAGCTATGGTGTTCCCTGATGGTTCTGGGTGTGAGGGCTTCATCTCCCCCAGGGGGTCATAAGCCTCCTGAAGGCCAAGACCTTGTCCTTTGTTCTTCACCTCGGGCAGAGGCAGGGGGTGCGGGCTCCCGGACCCCACCTTGGGCCCTGCGGTTTGGACTCCCTGCCTCCTGGCTCCGGTTGCACGACGTTTTCTTGCCTGCCCCCTTCCCTGCACCCCTGCCCCTAGGAATCACACACCCTGGTGACCGCAGTGTCTTCCCAGGGTCAGGGCCTTCTCAGGACAAGGGGGATGTTGAGATGCCCTCCTGGTGCAGCTCCTCTCATGAGATTCCCTGTGCTGGGTGGTTCTTCTCCACTGCAGCCCATAGATCAAGGGGTTCTCGGAGTGCCCCGTTGACCCACCTGTGTTGGAACCCCATGGGGCACGTGTGAAAATCTCTTGGCCCACAGGGATGGGCTGGAATCAGAACCCTGGAGTGGGAGTAGAAATCTGTATTAAATAAGTTCCCCAAATCATTCGGATGTGCACTGAAGTTAGAGAACCACTGTAGTGGTCTGAAGCCCCCATGCCCCACCCCTGTAAACACACACACAGACACAGACAGACAGACAGACAGACCCTTACACACCCTGTTAAGTGTCTGCTTCTGCTGCTGAGACACCTCTGCCTTCCAGGTATGTGGCTGGGTGGGCGGCAGTGCCCCAGGACGGAGTCGGGTGGGTTCTTGATTAGGACCCACGTCAGGGGTTAGAGGAAGGAAGGGTTATAAGGGGGATCTCAGAATGGGGTTCTTTGGGGCTGCTGGGGAGCCAGAAGGGCTCAAGGGGGCGACTGCTCCATTGCTGCAGAAGCCTGACGCTGCCACCCACGTGGCCAGCCCACGACCACACGGATCTCTGACTCTCTCATCAGGTGTCACGTGTGCCCGCTTGGCAGTCCTGAAGCAGGGTTTGGGAAGGGTTATGTGATTAATCTTGTGCCCTGGAGAATGCAGCTGAGCACGTGTCTTAGGATGGAGTTGCAGAATCCCGGTGCTGTCTCCTCTCGGACGGCTGAAGACTGGGTGCTGAGGGTGGGAAGACCTCCCTCCCTCTCCTTACCTCCCGCCAGTATCGCGAGTGATGGGAGGCAAGTTAATAACGATCCGGCTGGAAGGACGTAGGGCTGGGACTCAGGCCTGCCTGGATCTAAGCCTTTCTTGCTTAGTTTTGATAGGACTTTGGACAATTTCTTTCCCTTTTTGGGAGCTTAATCTCCTGGCCCCTTGTATCCTGCCCCGTCTGGCACCTTGCTTTTTTAGTTCAGTGTCCATGTCTACAACGAAGAGTGAGAAATTTCTAGAGCTGCACGGCTTCCTTAGGGAGGCTGAGGATCCCGAGGTGTTCGTGATTCGGAGGCACGACGCTCCTGGGAGCTGCAGCGTCAGCTTGCCCTCACGCCTGCCCCATGCCAGCCTGAACAGCCAGGAGCACCTCTTCGGGGGATTCCTTCCAGGCCGAGGCAGGGCAGTCAGCAACTTAGCCTGCTCTTGCTTTATCAGTGGGCAGCCTGGATGCCCACTGGGCAGCCCCCCAGCTGCTTCTGCAGAGGCCACGTGAGCGGTGGTTGAGCCATGGTTCTGGCGAAGGGGGATGCCATCCACGTGGGTGCAGCGCGAAGGGTGAAGATTTCAGCCCCCGGACTCGGGCAGTCCTGGGTTTGAATCTCGACTCCCCACGCTTTTTTAGCTGTAGAGTCTTAGACAGATTACTTAAACACCTGACCCTTAGTTTTCTCGCCTACAAAACGGGAGGCGAATACAGCAACGAGCTGCTAGGGTATGTGATGTTACGAGGATTTGGTGAGGTGGAGCCATGAAACCCTTCTTAGCACCTGGTCCGTGGTCAGCACGAAACGGGGGTGAGCAGCAGTTGTGAGCCTGGGTGTGTTCCCATGACACTCGTGAGCTTGTAACCTGAAGCTTAGGTCCTCAGAGATAACCAGCATCTGACTTGGGGTCTGGCTGTTGGAACCCTGGGCTGGCTTAGAAGGGGCCTGAGTTGGTGCAGTTTGCCTTCCCCGGAAGTGGGCACCCACCTGTCATCTGCCCCTGATGTGCCATTTGTCCTACCCAGGCTCCCTCCACCGGGGCCCTGGAGCAGCAAGGAGAGGGACGTGGCGACAGGACCCAGGGTGCATCCAGGTGCCAAGAATCTGTCCAGCAGCCTTGACTTTTAGCCTGGGGTCTGGATGGGAGTGGGGGGGCGCTGCAGCCCCAAACCCGTTTGGAGCCCCATATGGTTCACTCTGCAGCTCTGGGACCACTTACTTCTCTCTTCTTTACTTCGCTTTGAAAAGAGTCAGCAAAATCCTTGTTTCCATAAGCATTTTTCTGGCTGTAAAAAGCTGAAGCCCAAACCTGTTATTATAGCTGTTCATGCTATTTTAATCTGCTCTGTTTAGAGGTAAGAGGGTAGCAGTGACTCTGCAATTACCGAGTACATTTGATCCACGGCGCAGCTACCGGAGCCGGTGGAGAGCCCTCCGAGTGGGATGGTGCCATGTGTGGCAAATCACTTTCAAATTTACTAAAAATATGCCCCTCTGCAGCCATGCAGATATCATAATTTTCCTCCCTGAGGCTTATTGAAATTCCCGTTCGCTTCCTGCCATCCGCTCGCGCCCAGCACGTGTCCCGTGGCCCTCCTGCCTGTTCCCTTTCATTCTTTGTCTTGGCCCTCTTGGCCAGATTCTGTCTGGTCTCCCTTGCCCTCCACCCCACCCCACCTGCTTTTTCTTCCTCCCTCTTCATTTCCTGCTCACAAATATTTTATATTCTACTGACTGGCACGCTAGTGAAACCATTTGCGTTTACCATCGTCAGAAGAAAAATACTTAGCATTCTAAATCTATCAACTATTTCAAATTTAAACAAGCCGGCCCGGCGCTGCGCCTCCTCCATACCGTAATTGTTGCATCCCCAGGCTCCCTGTTCTATCTCTGTTCCTATTTCATTCACTTTTCTATTTGCAGCTGGCGCAGCATACGGGCTTCTCCCCCTCCCTGCCTCCTGCAGCCCGCTTTGTAGCCAGTGACCTTGGCTTTCCCGAGGGCTGCACTGTAAATGAAATGTGGCATCGCCACATGTATCTTGATAAAATATATCAGTGGATGAATTGCTTTTCATATTGATTTCCTTGGATGAGTAAGGTGTGTGTGGAAATCGTGTGTCTTAGTGAGAGTCCTAGAGAGAGGCAGGATGCCGAAGGAAGGGCAGGCTTTGTTTTTCTCTCACTTAGGAAAAGTTTCTGCTTGTTAGCTTGGGAGAGAGGCCTCTTGGCTCTGTAAGCTCATCCTCTTTGTAGGAGGAAAAAGCAAATGTCACCAGGGCGTGGCCTGTCACCAGGGAGGGCCGTGCCATCCCAGTGACTGCCTGGGTCTTTGGGGCGAGCGTGCATCTGGATGACCCCAGCTACTTTGTTATTGGAGAGAGCTGAGAAACTGTCTAGCCCTACTGGGGGCCCAGCAGCATGGAGGGTCGTGGATGGGCAGATGTATTTGTATGTGATCTTTATACCCTCCCCCTGGCCACTTTCCACTTTCATGTGTCAGGTTAGTTGAGATGTGGCACTTTTGAATCCAGGACTGACGCTGTGGCCCAAGGGAGCCATGGGGTTGTGCTTGACCAAGTGTAATTCATATGTGTCAGCATCAGTGCGTGGGCGTGCATCAGTGTGTGTGCTTGCACGTACGTGCACATAAAGAGCTGTGTGAGCCTTGCGTTTGGGCTGAGTGTGAATGCAGATAGACAGCAGTCTCCAGGCTTGCGGTGGCTGTTATTAGCGAGCTCTGGACAACGGAAAGGACAGTATCCAGCGAGGTGATCAAAACTTGATTTTCTCTCCTCTGCAATTGCCTTCCCAATTCCCTCTCCCAACTGCTCCTAAATAAAATAGATGTGTTCAGCCCTCTCTTCGATCCAAGAAGTGAGCTGATAGTTTAATCTTTTTATGAGGCTAAATAAGCATAGCTTAAGGTGATACTGTGTGTGCATGTGTATGCTCATGTAATAATAAAACGCAGTTAACTGGAATATTTGGGGATAAAGCTATGGTAATTCATTACATTTTCTGGCTAACTGAGGCTTAACTAGAAAATCCTTTTGGTTATAAGCTCTGCTGAAATGCTTTGCAAAACCAGAGCAGTACATTTTCCTTTGTAAGCACCAGGTAGTAAAGTAATTGAATCCTTCGACATTTCATGATCTTGCAGCATATGAGGGCTAGCTAGTCTCGGTTATCACTTAAGATTGTACGTGTCGTATGGAAGGTGTATAACTGGTCTGAATTAATGTATACCCCAAGAAGGTGGTTCTCACCCGAGGACAATTTTGTGTCCCAGGGCACATCCAGCAATGTATGGAGACATTTTTTGTTGTTACACTAAGGGAAGCTGTTACTGGTATGTAATAGGTAGAAGCCACAGACACTTCTAAGTTCCCTACAGCCATCAGGACAATCCCTTTCCCCAACCCCGCCCCACTACAAATAATTATTTGATCAAAAATGTCAATAGTGCTGAGATTGAGAAACGCCAAGTTAGGATATATTTTTAAACATTTTTGTCCCCAAATTTTTACTTAATTCTTGCACACAAAATATTTTGTTTTCACGGGTCTGGCTTTTCCAAAGAATCAGGTGCTGGAAGTGTTCTGAATTATTGAAGCCTCTAATTCATTGACATTTATTGTTCCACAGAACAAATAGGGAAGCCTGCCAGTTTGCAGATAGGCAGGCCTGTCCCCAGATGGCCTGCCAGTGAATGCCCAGATTCATTGAATCATTTAGGACCATTAAAAACCATTAGGGCCACACTAGCTTTAGATTGAACTAAGCAGAATAAATAATCCCAGAAGGGGCTGTAGTTTACCCTTTTCACTTTGTCTTTGCAACCCAAACTAAATTCCCAGAGACTTGCCAGAACTTTCTGATGAGACACAGTTTATTCTACTTACTGCAGGTCAGGGACAATCTGGGATTGGCATACTTAAAAGTGCTTCCAGAGTACGTAGACATGTTCATTGGTTTTGAGTGGCCCTGAGTGAGCCTCTGCAGTGTCTGTCTGGTTTGGGTTTGGTGGGTGTACCCGAGGGCAAATGGGGTGGGGATTTTGCATACTCTGCATCTTTGACTCTCTTTGAAGACATCATTGGAAGTCAGTGGATTCATATACTAAAAAGTCGTTTAAGCAAAATCTAACTGGTTTGGGGGAGTTAGGAAAATTTTAGGGCCTCTCTTATTAGAGTAAAGGAAAAGCTTTTACTGTGAACTTAATCTCAAATGAAACTTTGGTGTCAAATGTTCTGGAACTATTACGTGTCATTTTATTAACCCATACCCTTTCTGTCTAGAACGCTCTAAGAGTCTAGTTAAATGAAGTCTGTGTGTCTGGTGAATGCGTGTGAGTGGTTGAAGAAAAGATGTTCAATGCTTGGTTTAATGTGCAAATTACCAATCCATGGTGACCTCTGGCAGGGGTTCATTATTTCATGTAAACTAAAAAGGAAAAAGCTGTCCCTGCAAGACACAGGGGGCGGAGTCGTGCAGCTGAAGCATGGGGTCATCTCTCAAGTGGAATTTTAGAGATTTGTCTTACAGTGTTCATCAGAAGGGGCGGCTGCAGGGAAAGAGGTCTGGAGATGGAGTTAGGTGTCCAAGCGTCTTGGCCTGGTAATGCTGCCTTCTGGCTGTGTGACCTTGGACAAGTTGCTTAACCTTCCTGAGGCTCATAAGGACAACAGCACCCATCCTGCCCTGTGCAGACTTATTTGGGGAATCAAGGGATGGGAAAGCACTCTGTAAATTGCAAATAGCTGAGTAAACATCAGGCACTTGGGACATTGTTCCATCGTTAAGCAAGAGCAATGCCATTTGTAAACCAGGTTTTGAGTACATCTCGAGCATTTTTTGTGAGAGGAGTCCGGGCTTCTCTGCACGCACTCCTAAGGAGGTCGGGTACCATGGATCTCTCCATCTGCTGTTTTCCAACCGAGATGCTAAATAGAGTCATGGGTGTACCTGGGGTCTTTCTCGTTCCAGTGTAGCCTCTGAGGGGGGCTAGATGTGTCTCCATTCCTCTCTCTCAGATGGAATTGTATTTATAGCCTGGTATAAATACAATCAGAAGGTTCCTATAAAACTGTTATTACTGCAGCACAAAGTTAGACATGCTTGAGGTTTCGGCTTCTTGGCTCTTCCATGTGGCAATGAATATTTTATGGGAAAGGAAATACTTAGTGTCTGACTCTTTTTATAGTGCAGCTACTCACAGGGCTGGTAACCTTCCAGATCTCTCCAAAATCAAAAGCGTTGCCTGTCCATCTCTCTGCTCCTTTCTTCCCAAAATCCATCCCTGCTCTGCTTTGCTGAAGTGTCCGTGTTCTCTTGGTGAATGGGTCGATTTACGCAATGTGTGGGGTACACTTTCCGATCCTAATTAATGCCCTAAACCAGAGGAGTTGGCCGCTCACCAGCTCTGCCCCACCCCTCCTGGCACTTCGTGGCTCTGGTCGGCCCTGGGGGAGGTGTGCTGGCGGGTTGCCCTCTGGGCTGTCAACTTGAAGGCCTCCGTCTGCATTTCCTTCCATGCTGCCTTTGCCGAGTGCCCGGTAGCCACCAGAAGATGTGGCCAGCCTCTCCAAAGTCTACTCTGATCTTGGAATTCAAAAAGGAATCGGTGAGTTTGAAGTCCAGCAGAACCCAAGAGCTCTTCCCTTTCAAGGCCTGAGCTTGGGGTTGGAGGCCTTACCGTGGGCAGCCATCAGGTTGATGAGATTTCCCTCTCAGGCCCTCTTACTGCAGTCCCTTCAGTGACCCCACGTGTAAGGCTGGAAAATGGGGCCTGGGCGGTCTTGGCCCTGGCTTGCTAGGTCCAGGCCTTTCAGTAGAGGAAAGGGGTCTCCTGGCAGGTCAGCGTCCATGGAAATTGCTCCTCTGGCAGCCTGAGGGCATCCTGGTCCAGGTGATCAGCTGGATTGGCCTGATGGTCCTCAGACACGTGTCATGACTACAGCGGCACTGCAGACCAGGTTTATGGCCAGATGACAGTGCCTCAGGTAGATAGCTCATGGGGCCCTTCCCAGAGGCCCGCACAGGCTGGAAAAGTACTTAGGTCTCCCGTGGGTGTGGGCAAAGCAGCCTGGGTCTTTTGCCAGTGCCCAGGGGGCCGCAGCGTGAAGAGCATGGCGGGGTCAAGTGCAGCTTCTGAGACACAGGAGCAGAGCTGGCTGGGCCTCACCACTGGCTCAGGACAGTTTTTTCGTAGCAAGGGTGGGTCTGTGAAAAATGCTTCACATGATCTGCATAGGGACCCCACACTTCATTTAATGGGGCCCCGGACATGCAGCATTTCACCGTATCTGTCTTCTGCTCTGTGCCTGGTGTTTGTCTTGGCGCCAAACTAGGACCAGGGAGAGAGTGATTTGCAAACCTCTGGCGACTTTGGTTTGTTCTCCCAACTCTGATTGTGTTACCGCCAAATAGAGAGCTGTGTTTCCTCACTACAGCTTTGTACTGGGTTTTCCTCTGTCCTCTTTTTCCCCTACATCTTTCCTCTTTTTTGGTCTTTAGACCTTGGTGGCACAGGGTGGGCACGGAGTAGAGGGCTTCTGGGCTTGTAGGCTCACAAGCTCAGCTGTGTCTTCAGTTGTGAAGGTGAAGAAAGGGTTATTTTGGGCTTCCCTGGTGGCGCAGTGGTTAAGAATCTGCCTGCCAATGCAGGGGACGTGGGTTCGAGCCCTGGTCCGGGAAGATCCCACATGCCACGGAACAACTAAATCTGTGAGCCACAACTACTGAGCCTGCAGACTAGAGCCTGCGAGCCACAACTGCTGAGCCCACGTGCCACAACTACTGAAGCCTGTGCACCTATAGCCCGTGCTTCACAACAAGAGAAGCCACCGCAATGAGAAGTCTACGCACCGCAATGAAGAGTAGCTCCCGCTCACCGCAACTGGAGAAAGCCCACACACAGCAACGAAGACCTAACACAGCCAAAAATAAATAATAATAAATATAAATATTTAAATATTTATAAATATTTAAATAAAATAAAAATAAAAATAAAAATTATTAATAATATTTATTATTAATAAATATTATTAATATTTATAATATTATAAATATTATAAATATATTATAATATTATTATAATATTATTATATTATATTATTATTATAATATAATATTAATATAATATAATATAATATAAATATATTACATTATATTATATATTATAATATTATATTATAAATATTACAAATATTATAATATTTATATATTAATAACTATATTAATAATAAATAATAAAGAAAGAAATATTTTTTAAAATGGGTTATTCTTATTTTTAATAGTTTGGCGTGGGATCAGCAGATGGCTCTCTGGAGAAACTGAGCACAGCATTTTCCACCTGGCATCAGCTACACAGTGCGGGCATTTAACACAAGTCAACATTTAGGGTTCACCAGGTTGATGGGAGGGATGGATATAGGCGAGGCTAGAAGAACTGAAATCCTCACATGTTCTAAAGGCGTCATTATTGGTCTTTACTCGTATTTTAACTAGCCCTCCCCACCTGTGAAATAAACGATGAAGTTGGATAAAAGAAATGTAACCAGAGAGAGAATAAAGAGGGAAAACTTTTACTAAGTATCTGTTGTATAACAGACACTGCCTTGTGCTTTTAAATGAATACCTTTCAGGTTAATTCCAAAGCTAAAATTCAGCAGTTCCCTGGGTCTGGGATCTGGGTAATCCATAGATGGGATCATTGGTCCTGGGATCAGATAGCACACCAGTACTGAGCGTCTCATTCCATGTCTAGAGATGTGCCAGGTACCATGGAAGATTCAAAGATGTACATGCTGTAATCCCATCTCTCAGGGGTTAAGACCACACACCACACACACACATGTATGTACGCACACATGTACATGCACAGAGGTAGACACATGTTAGAGCAGCTCTACATTCCAGTGCTCCAGAAAATCACAGGGCACTGTGTCCTGGGTATCAAGAAGGTGACATGAGGCACTCTTCCTCCTTAGCAAAGCCTTATGGGCTGCCGTGATGGAAAGTGTGGGCACCAGCAGAAGGTTAGGACAGAAAAACTCTCTCTTCAGAATGTATGGTTGGGACTTCCCTGGCGGTCCAGTGGTTAAGACTTTGCCTTCCAATGCAGGGGGTGCAGGTTTGATTCCCGGTTGGGGAGCTAAGATCCCACATGCTTCGGGGCCAAAAAACCAAAACATAAAACAGAAACGATAGTGTAAGAAATTCAATAAAGACTTTAAAAATGGTCCACATCAAAAAATCTTTAAAAATCAAAAACAAAGATGTATGGTTAATGAATGTGGTAGGCAGAATAGTGCTTCCGCATCCCCCAGGATGTCCGTGTCCTAATCCCTGGAACCTGTGAAGACGTTACTGGCAGAAGGGAATTAAGATTGTTAATCAACTGACTTTGAGACAGAGAAGTATCTTAGATGATCCAGGTGGGTCCAGTGTAATCACAAAGTTCTTTAGATGTGGAAAAGGGAGACAGAAGAGTCAGTGTCAGAGTCAGAAAAGGAGACATGAGGATGGAAGCAGAGAACCGGAGAGACGACTGCCTGGGAGAAACTCTGCCTGGTGTTGCTGGCTTTGAAGATGGAGGAAGGGACCACGGGCCAAGGAATGAGAGCAGCCTCTAGACGCTGAAAAAGGTGAGGGCACAGATTCTTCCCTAGACCCTCCAGAAGGAACACGGGCCTGCCCACACCTTGATTTTAGCCCAATGAGACCCACTTTGAACTTCCTGCCTACAGAACTGTGAGATAATATATTTGTTTTGTTTTAAGCTGCTAACTTGGTGGTAATTTGTTATAGCAGCAAAAGGAAACTAATACAGCGAGGTGGAAGAAATTGGAATGGCTGGTCCTCAGGGGAAAGGGGACCAGTGATCTTCCTTTTACTGTTCTCAGGAGGTCCTGCAACACGAAGTGATTTTTTTTATCCCTCCCCAGAAAGCCAGGCAGGACTGTCCCTTATCCCTCCCAGCTTCTTGTGCAGCTCAAAGCAAAACAACCCTGCCCTTCCCTGTACCTCACTTCCTTCTGTGGGATGGCTCCTCTCTTCCCTGCAGCGCTGTGAATTCACTTTGTGGGTACAGATTCTCAAAGAGGGACTCCGGCTAAAGATGGAAGAGGGCTGCATGGAATTCGGTTGAAGTCTTTCTGCCTTGAGAGACAGGCTTGGACCCTGGCCAGTGTGGTGTCTGGGTTCTGATGTCATTCTCCACCTTCCTTCGCTCAGGTTCTTCTTTTAACTTGTCTTCCTTGTGTGAAAACCTCGGTGAAGTTTTTAAAATAAGTTAAGTTCTCCCAAGAAGGACTAAAAATAGCATTAGTTTTCAAGTCTTGGCATTTTATGAAGGTTATTTACCGCTGTTTGGAGGGTAAGGTGCTCTGTGTAGGGCCACCCAAGAGTAGCTGCGGAAATGAGGTCTTGTCCCCATAAAGGAGAGGGCTGTGAGTTCATTGATCACAGATCTGTCCATAGGCTGTCAGAGTCAGGAGGAACATCCTCATTTTACAGATGGGGAAACTGAGGCTTAGGGAGCTTACATGGTCCATGGAAGAGCTTGCAAGTTTGTGACCATCTGAGAGCTTTTCCCCTTACTAGCTCTGCTAGTATTGCCAGTTTGGGGGCTGTGGGTGAATTGTGGTGGTGACAGAGATCAGTTTTCCAGTGTTGCCCCCAAGAGATGAATGAAACTAATCAGATAGAGTATTGCCTGCCAAAGGGTTTGGTTTGGGAGGTTTTACCCTCTATCATGGAACCTGAGAATGATGTCTATTGAGGATGACTTTATCTTGGGTGTTTCAGTTTTATTTTTAAGATTCAGGTGTAGGTTTAAGTGAAGGGCATCATCTTCCTTGAAGGTCATATCATGCTGTCTCTGGAGTTTATAACTTAGCTCTTTTCGCTGGGTAACGTGTCTGTACTTTCTCTTATTATCCTATTCTTCTGCCTCCCAGATCTCCACAATTGTGCCACGTTCTTTGTGACATTTCTTTTCTGGAAGTCTTTAAAAATATTCTAGGTTTTTTGTCTGTAATGCTTGAGTACATTTATTCCTGGATACAGAGAAGGCCCAAGGACCTCCCAGGCTCTCTAAGTCCTCTGATTCTTAGAAGGTTAAACTATTACGGAAACTGCATCTGTGTCTTCTCTTATTTCCTGCATGCAGGGGTGACCTTTGGGGGTTACATTGTTCAGATCAACCATTATCTCCCATTTGAAGTCTGCTACTCTCATCTCTCTACCAAAAGAGGAGCTAAACCTCATTGTCATGGTTAAGGTCATAGCCGACAGCCAGCTAAAGAAGTCAATGCTCCCCACTCACACTGCTCCCCCACTCCCCAGCTCTCCCATCCTCTCTAAGATGCAAGTGTCTTGGGAAAGAAAGGGAGTAGAGGGTAAACAAGAAAGATGAAAAGGCTACCTGTGGTCCTTTCCATCTCTCAGCCTCACTGGAGAAGGAACTTGGCTGGGTATAGTAAAGTGACATGATGTGGGTGTTCAGATGGCAATTAAGTATTTATTTGACCAGATCCGAGGATTTCCAGGCACCTCCAAATCCTTCCAGCCTGTTTGCAGTGAGAGGCCTGGAGGCTTCCAGCAAGACAATTAGGGCATGAATTAGATTGTGTCTTCTGGAAGGGAGCTGAAGTTCCTTGCCCACTCTGTTATGGTTTATTTCATTAAGGTTGACCATGTCCTTCTCTTTGGGCAGAGAGAATGAAGATGGGTTCCCTGGAGAAGACAATGAAGCAATGGCAATGGAGAATGACTCCATCTATGTTAGGGGGCTTTCTGAGACCCTGATGGAGTCTCCCTCCCCCCCCCAGTGAATGGTGCAGAGT
This sequence comes from Balaenoptera physalus, assembly GCF_965194825.1. Classification (NCBI taxonomy): domain Eukaryota; kingdom Metazoa; phylum Chordata; class Mammalia; order Artiodactyla; family Balaenopteridae; genus Balaenoptera; species Balaenoptera physalus. Next base: position 19,026,663 of record NC_138889.1, on the reverse strand, counting down.
TGGGGGAAGACCCTACCTGGCTGTTTTGAGCGCATCACCCCCTTCTGGTGATGAGTGCGGCGAGCCCCGTGCTTTGCACATGAGTGGTGCACAGGGGACCGCTCAGGTGAGCACGGCTTTCCTGGTTGGCTCACACAGAAGGCAGCAAGCGAGGAGTGGCTTGTGGGGCCCTTGGAAGGAGCCTGTCAGGAACCAGGATGAAAGGGTGCCCAGGAGCAGTTGACAGGCCCACGTACGAGTCCTCTGTTCCCAAGCTGGAAAGAAAATCAGGTAGCAGGGAGAGGAGGAGGCAATTCTTAGGGTCGGGATGGGGTTTAACCCTGGGAGCTGCCCTTTCAGAGCATGACAGCCCATGTAACTGAAGAGTGGGTAGGGTTAGTATCCCCAGCTTGACAAACCACAGAATTTGGAGCCAGGAGAGGATGTAAGAGCCAAGGGAGGGATGCCTGGAGGTTTAGAAATGGGTGCGGTATTTCCAGATAACAATAAACCTTAGAGAAGGTGCTCTCTTCAGCTTTGTTGTTTGGAGCCTATATGCAAAACTTGTAGCACCCTTCATCTAGCCTTCAGCCTTGCATCTCCCTTGTGTTGTTAGCTTTTTACATGCTTATGTCTTGTGTTCCCTACTAAGTTTTAAGGTCCTTGAAGGTACAGCCTATGTATTACATTTCTTTGAACCTTTCCACAGGGGCTAACACCATGCCTTGCATTTAGTAGGCAATAACTATCTCAACTTTGAGTGAATGGGACTACCGCTCCCTGTTCCCTTCCTCTTAGGGGAGCTACTTACTCATATTCCCGTGGTCTCACTCATCACCTGTCCCCCAGCCAGCTTTCTGTCTCAAAAAGAAGCTGATGCTAGCCTCTTCCTCCTCCAGAGGTGCTTTGGTGAGGATTTATAAGATGAAAATCATGGGACGTAAATGGCAGCCTTAGAACAGAGGGGTCCCTGGAACCACACTTCTGAAACCTGATGGAGACCCTTCTCCAGGCTGTCACTGTTGATTCGTGGATTTCCCACCTCATTGGTTAAGCTGATCCTCTGTCCTGAAGGGGAAAGGGGGGCCGCCTGTAATTCCCTGGAATCTCCAGTTATTATTTTTACCGTCCTTCCTTCCTTCCTGCTCCTCGCCAAACTCCTTCATTTGCCAGCTCTGCCAGCGTGTTCAGTGTGATTGTTTCAGCTTTATTTGGAAACTGGAAGCCTCATTTTACTATAATAGTTCCTTAATGATTTTCTCAATGAAACTTGCATACTTCCTCTGCTCCCCCACTTTTCAGATATTAAACAAATATCTCCAAGAGGTTTTCTTTTCTTTTTTTACCTTTTTTCTCAGAGACCAGCAGCTTGCTCAGCCACGTGGTGAGAGATGGGGCGTGTTGTGGGGACATGCCCGCTTGTGCACGTGTGTGTAGTGGGGGATTCTTAGGGAGGGTGTAGTTTCTGCCCAGTGTTTTCTTGTCTTGCTGGCATCCAGCTAGGGAGCAAGACAGCACCCTGGCAAGGGACCAAAACAGAGTGTGTGGCAGGAAGGTCCCGTCGCCCTGATATTCCTGTGAGGATCCACTTGTCCATGAAGGGGAGGCTGTGCAGGAGGTCGGAGAGCAAGTGTCTGGCCAGTCTCCAAGGCCAGATGTTCTTTAGTGCCATGTGTAATGATAGGAGGGCTTCTAGGATACATCAGACCTCTGCTGTTGAACCACCATCATCTTGTGTCCCCCCCGCTACCCCGTCAGGGGCCCACAATGGCGCCCTCTGTGTCTGCTTTCCAACCTCACCTTGTCCCCCATTAGCTTTCTTATCTAACTTCTCCCGTGCACCTCCATAGCACTCACTCAGCCCCCGCTCGCCTGTCTCCCAGTTGGCTGCCCTTTGCTCAGGAATGATGTGATTCTTGTGTCTGCTTTGCCCTCATCTGAAATGTCTCTCCTCTTCTCTGCCTGCTACACCCTTGTTGCCTTCTGGGCGCAGCCTGGAGCCCACTCCTCAGGGGGCCCCTGAGTTTGTGATTCCCACTGACTCTGGGTGTGGTGATTTCAGTCAGGACCTGACATCTAAGCATGGGAGTAAGAACTGGTTTATATGATTTTGTGTATTGTCTTCTCTCTTCAACTAGACGGCAAGCTTTAGGGAGGCAGGTGGTGTCCTGTGCTTTTGTTGCCTCTTTCACTGTGCCAATACCTGATTGATTCTCAACCTGTCTGGGCTGGTGAGAGAGAAAGGGGACTTGGATATCTTTGCCCCCCACCATACTGAGTTGGTAACCAGCTCAAGATGACTGAGAGGAAGAAGTGACACAGTGTAGCTCCTCCATTGCATGTTCTTGTTGCCATCTGCATTCTCATCAGTAGATGATGGTCTGTTTGATTGGATGGACATTGGATGGTCTTTGGCAATGTCCTCATTCTCAATACAGAATTAGGGCACTTCTTTCTGTCCCTCTCCTTCCATGGTCCCTGCCCACACCGAGCCTTCCACTCCTAGCCAGCTCCGTTGTTTGTTTCAGGGAGGGTTTTGGTGACTGGTCAATGGCTGCAGTGCTGAGATCAAAGTCAGCCTCTGTCACAGGACTCCGCACCATGCAGCC